>NW_028124992.1:0-122003 GCF_965194825.1 Balaenoptera physalus | reverse complement strand
TACCCTGTTGCCTGGGAATATGAAAGCGGTTTGATTCTGGAAACCTGTGGCCTGGAAATATGACTGAGGTTTGATGGTGGTACCCTATGGCCTGGCAAGATGACTTAGGTTTGATTGTGGAACACTCAGGCCTGGGAACATGACTGAGGCTTGATGGTGGAACCCTGTGTCCTGGGAACATGAGAACGGTTTGATTCTGGAAACCTGTGGCCTTTGGAACATGTCTGCGGTTTGATGGTGGAAACCTGTGGCCTGGTAACATGACTGAGGTTTGATTCTGGAAGACTGTGGCCAAGGAACATGATATCGGTTTGATTCTGGAACCCTGTGTCCTGGGAACAAGACTGAGGTTTGCTTCTGGACGCCTGTGGGCTGGGAACATGACATCGGTTGGATTCTGGAACCCTGTGGCCTGGGAACATGACTGAGGTTTGTTTCTGGAAGCCTGTTCCCTGGGAACATGACTGAGGTTTGATTCTGGAACCATGTGTCCTGGGAATATGACTGAGGTTTGATTCTGGAAACCATTGGCCTGGGAACATGACTGATGTTAGATTGTGGAATCCTGTGGCCTGGGAACATGACATCGGTGGATTCTGGAACCCTGTGGCCTGGAAACACGAGAACGGTTTGATTCTTTAACCCTGTGGCCTGGGAACATGTCTGAGGTTTGATGGTGGAAACTTGTGGCCTGGCAACATGACTGACGTTTGATCCTGGAAGACTCTTGCCACGGAACATGATATCGGGTTGATTGTGGAAACCTGTGTCCTGGGAACAAGACTGAGGTTTGCTTCTGGAACCCTGTGGCCTGGGAACATGACTGAGGTTTCTTTCTGGATGCCTGTTCCCTGGGAACATGACTGAGGTTTGATTCTGGACACCTGTCTCTTGGGAGCATGACTGAGGTCTGATTTTTGAAACCTATGGCCTGGGAACATGACTGAGGTTTGATTCTGGAACCATGTGCCCTGGGAATATGACTGAAATTTGATTATGGAAACCATTGGCCTGGGAACATGACTGATGTTAGATTGTGGAATCCTGTGGCCTGGGAACATGACATCGGTTTGGATTTTGGTACCCTGTTGCCTGGGAACATGAAATCGTTTTGATTCTGGAAACCCGTGGCCTGGGAATATGACTGAGGTTTGACCGTGGTACCCTATGTCCTGGCAACAAGACTGAGGTTTGATTCTGGAAGACTGTGGCCAGGGAATATGATATCGGGTTGATTCTGGAACCCTGTGTCCGGGGAACAAGACTGAGGTTTGCTTCTGGAACCCTGTTCCCTGGGAACATGACTGAGTTTTGATTCTGCACACCTGTGTCCTGGGAACATGACTGAGGTTTGATTGTTGAAACCTGTGGCCTGCGAACATGACTGAGGTTTGATTCTGGAACCATGTGTCCTGGGAATATGACTGAGGTTTGATTCTGGAAACCTGTGGCCTGGGAAAATGACTGAGGTTTCATTGTGGAAACATGTGTCCTGGAATCATGTGTGTGGTTTGATGGCGGAACACTCTGGCCTGGCAAAATGACTAAGGCTTGATTCTGGAACCCTGTGGCCTGAGAACTTGACTGAGGTTTGATTGCAGAAACCTGTGGACTGGCAACATGACTGAGGCTTGATTCTGGAACCCTGTCGCCTGGGAACATGAATGAGGTGTGATTGTGGAACCCTGTGGCCTGGGAACATGACAGAGATTTGATTCTGGACACCTGTGTCCTAGGAACAAGACTGAGGTTTGATTGTTGAAACCTGTGGCCTGCGAATATGACTGAGGTTTGATTCTGGAACCATGTGTCTTGGGAATATGACTGAGGTTTGATTCTGGAAACCATTGGCCTGGGAACATGACTGATGTTAGATTGTGGAATCCTGTGGCCTTGGAACATGACATCGGTTTGGATCCTGGTACCCTGTTGCCTGGGAACATGAAATCGGTTTGATTCTGGAAACCTGTGGCCTGGGTATATGACTGAGGTTTGATGGTGGTACCCTATGGCCTGGCAACAAGAGTGAGTTTTGATTCTGGATCCCTGTGGCCTGGGAACATGACTGAGGCGTGATTCTGGAAAACTGTGGCCTGGAAACATGACATCTGTTTAGATAGTGGAATACTGTGCCCTGGGATCCTGACTGAGCCTTGGTTCTGGAACCCTGTGGACTGGGAACATGACTGAGGTTTTATTTTGGAACCCTGTAGCCTGGGAACATAACTGAGGATTGATTCTGGAACGCTATGGCCTGGGAACATGACCTCGGTGGATTCTGGAATCCTGTGGCCTGGGAACATGAGAACGGTTTGACTCTGGAACCCTGTGGCCTGGGAACATGTCTGAGGTTTGTTGGTGGAAACCTGTGGGCTGGCAACATGACTGAGGTTTGAGTCTGGAAGACTGTGGCCAGGGAACATGATATTGGGTTGATTCTGGAAACCTGTATCCTGGGAACAAGACTGAGGTTTGCTGGTGGAACCCTGTGGCCTCGGAACATGACATCGGTTGGATTTTGGAACCCTGTAGCCTGGGAACATGACTGAAGTTTGATTGTGGAACCCTGTTGCCTGGGAACATGACAGAGATTTGTTTCTGGAAGCCTGTTCCCTGAGAACATGACTGAGGTTTGATTCTGGACACCTGTGGCCTGGGAATATGTCTGAGGTTTGATTGTTGAAACCTGTGGCCTGCGAACATGACTGAGGTTTGATTCTGGATCCATGTGTCCTGGGAATATGACTGAGGTTTGATTCTGGAAACCTGTGGCCTGGGAAAATCACTTAGGATTCATTGTCGAAACATTTGGCCTGGGATCATGACTGAGGTTTGATGGTGGAAAACTCTGGCCTGGCAAAATGACTGAGGCTTGATTCTGGAACCCTATGGCCTGGGAACTTGACTGAGGTTTGATGGCAGAAACCTGTGGACTGGCAACATGACTGAGGATTGACTGTGGAACCCTGTGTCCTGGAAACATGACTGTGGTCTGGTACTTGAAAACCATGGCCTGGGAACTTGACATTGGTTTGATTCTGGAACCCTGTGTCCTAGGAACATGATTGAGGTTTGATGGAGGAACCCTGTGTGCAGGGAACATGACTGAGGCTTGATGGTGGAACCCTGTGGCCTGGCAACAGGACTGAGGTTTGATGGTGGAACCCTGTTGCCTGGCAAGATGACTTAGGTTTGATTGTGGAACACTCTGGCCTGGGAACATGACTGAGGCTTTATGGTGAAACCGTGGCATGGCAATAGGACTGAGGTTTGATTGTGGATCCCTCTGGCCTGGGAATATGACTGAGCTTTAATTGTGGAACCTGTGGGCTGTGAACATGACTGGGATATATTTTTGAAACCTGTGTCTAGGGAACATGACTGAGGTTTTATTCTGGAACCCTGTGTCCTGGGAATATGACTGAGGTTTGATTATGGAAACCATTGACCTGTGAACATGAGTGATGTTAGATTGTGGAATACTGTGGCCTGGGAACATGACATCGGTTTGGATTCTGGTACCCTGTTGCCTGGGAATATGAAATCGGTTTGATTCTGGAAACCTGTGGCCTGGAAATATGACTGAGGTTTGATGGTGGTACCCTATGGCCTGGCAAGATGACTTAGGTTTGATTGTGGAACACTCAGGCCTGGGAACATGACTGAGGCTTGATGGTGGAACCCTGTGTCCTGGGAACATGAGAACGGTTTGATTCTGGAAACCTGTGGCCTTTGGAACATGTCTGCGGTTTGATGGTGGAAACCTGTGGCCTGGTAACATGACTGAGGTTTGATTCTGGAAGACTGTGGCCAAGGAACATGATATCGGTTTGATTCTGGAACCCTGTGTCCTGGGAACAAGACTGAGGTTTGCTTCTGGACGCCTGTGGGCTGGGAACATGACATCGGTTGGATTCTGGAACCCTGTGGCCTGGGAACATGACTGAGGTTTGTTTCTGGAAGCCTGTTCCCTGGGAACATGACTGAGGTTTGATTCTGGAACCATGTGTCCTGGGAATATGACTGAGGTTTGATTCTGGAAACCATTGGCCTGGGAACATGACTGATGTTAGATTGTGGAATCCTGTGGCCTGGGAACATGACATCGGTGGATTCTGGAACCCTGTGGCCTGGAAACACGAGAACGGTTTGATTCTTTAACCCTGTGGCCTGGGAACATGTCTGAGGTTTGATGGTGGAAACTTGTGGCCTGGCAACATGACTGACGTTTGATCCTGGAAGACTCTTGCCACGGAACATGATATCGGGTTGATTGTGGAAACCTGTGTCCTGGGAACAAGACTGAGGTTTGCTTCTGGAACCCTGTGGCCTGGGAACATGACTGAGGTTTCTTTCTGGATGCCTGTTCCCTGGGAACATGACTGAGGTTTGATTCTGGACACCTGTCTCTTGGGAGCATGACTGAGGTCTGATTTTTGAAACCTATGGCCTGGGAACATGACTGAGGTTTGATTCTGGAACCATGTGCCCTGGGAATATGACTGAAATTTGATTATGGAAACCATTGGCCTGGGAACATGACTGATGTTAGATTGTGGAATCCTGTGGCCTGGGAACATGACATCGGTTTGGATTTTGGTACCCTGTTGCCTGGGAACATGAAATCGTTTTGATTCTGGAAACCCGTGGCCTGGGAATATGACTGAGGTTTGACCGTGGTACCCTATGTCCTGGCAACAAGACTGAGGTTTGATTCTGGAAGACTGTGGCCAGGGAATATGATATCGGGTTGATTCTGGAACCCTGTGTCCGGGGAACAAGACTGAGGTTTGCTTCTGGAACCCTGTTCCCTGGGAACATGACTGAGTTTTGATTCTGCACACCTGTGTCCTGGGAACATGACTGAGGTTTGATTGTTGAAACCTGTGGCCTGCGAACATGACTGAGGTTTGATTCTGGAACCATGTGTCCTGGGAATATGACTGAGGTTTGATTCTGGAAACCTGTGGCCTGGGAAAATGACTGAGGTTTCATTGTGGAAACATGTGTCCTGGAATCATGTGTGTGGTTTGATGGCGGAACACTCTGGCCTGGCAAAATGACTGAGGCTTGATTCTGGAACCCTGTGGCCTGAGAACTTGACTGAGGTTTGATTGCAGAAACCTGTGGACTGGCAACATGACTGAGGCTTGATTCTGGAACCCTGTCGCCTGGGAACATGAATGAGGTTTGATTGTGGAACCCTGTGGCCTGGGAACATGACAGAGATTTGATTCTGGACACCTGTGTCCTAGGAACAAGACTGAGGTTTGATTGTTGAAACCTGTGGCCTGCGAATATGACTGAGGTTTGATTCTGGAACCATGTGTCTTGGGAATATGACTGAGGTTTGATTCTGGAAACCATTGGCCTGGGAACATGACTGATGTTAGATTGTGGAATCCTGTGGCCTTGGAACATGACATCGGTTTGGATCCTGGTACCCTGTTGCCTGGGAACATGAAATCGGTTTGATTCTGGAAACCTGTGGCCTGGGTATATGACTGAGGTTTGATGGTGGTACCCTATGGCCTGGCAACAAGAGTGAGTTTTGATTCTGGATCCCTGTGGCCTGGGAACATGACTGAGGCGTGATTCTGGAAAACTGTGGCCTGGAAACATGACATCTGTTTAGATAGTGGAATACTGTGCCCTGGGATCCTGACTGAGCCTTGGTTCTGGAACCCTGTGGACTGGGAACATGACTGAGGTTTTATTTTGGAACCCTGTAGCCTGGGAACATAACTGAGGATTGATTCTGGAACGCTATGGCCTGGGAACATGACCTCGGTGGATTCTGGAATCCTGTGGCCTGGGAACATGAGAACGGTTTGACTCTGGAACCCTGTGGCCTGGGAACATGTCTGAGGTTTGTTGGTGGAAACCTGTGGGCTGGCAACATGACTGAGGTTTGAGTCTGGAAGACTGTGGCCAGGGAACATGATATTGGGTTGATTCTGGAAACCTGTATCCTGGGAACAAGACTGAGGTTTGCTGGTGGAACCCTGTGGCCTCGGAACATGACATCGGTTGGATTTTGGAACCCTGTAGCCTGGGAACATGACTGAAGTTTGATTGTGGAACCCTGTTGCCTGGGAACATGACAGAGATTTGTTTCTGGAAGCCTGTTCCCTGAGAACATGACTGAGGTTTGATTCTGGACACCTGTGGCCTGGGAATATGTCTGAGGTTTGATTGTTGAAACCTGTGGCCTGCGAACATGACTGAGGTTTGATTCTGGATCCATGTGTCCTGGGAATATGACTGAGGTTTGATTCTGGAAACCTGTGGCCTGGGAAAATCACTTAGGATTCATTGTCGAAACATTTGGCCTGGGATCATGACTGAGGTTTGATGGTGGAAAACTCTGGCCTGGCAAAATGACTGAGGCTTGATTCTGGAACCCTATGGCCTGGGAACTTGACTGAGGTTTGATGGCAGAAACCTGTGGACTGGCAACATGACTGAGGATTGACTGTGGAACCCTGTGTCCTGGAAACATGACTGTGGTCTGGTACTTGAAAACCATGGCCTGGGAACTTGACATTGGTTTGATTCTGGAACCCTGTGTCCTAGGAACATGATTGAGGTTTGATGGAGGAACCCTGTGTGCAGGGAACATGACTGAGGCTTGATGGTGGAACCCTGTGGCCTGGCAACAGGACTGAGGTTTGATGGTGGAACCCTGTTGCCTGGCAAGATGACTTAGGTTTGATTGTGGAACACTCTGGCCTGGGAACATGACTGAGGCTTTATGGTGAAACCGTGGCATGGCAATAGGACTGAGGTTTGATTGTGGATCCCTCTGGCCTGGGAATATGACTGAGCTTTAATTGTGGAACCTGTGGGCTGTGAACATGACTGGGATATATTTTTGAAACCTGTGTCTAGGGAACATGACTGAGGTTTTATTCTGGAACCCTGTGTCCTGGGAATATGACTGAGGTTTGATTATGGAAACCATTGACCTGTGAACATGAGTGATGTTAGATTGTGGAATACTGTGGCCTGGGAACATGACATCGGTTTGGATTCTGGTACCCTGTTGCCTGGGAATATGAAAGCGGTTTGATTCTGGAAACCTGTGGCCTGGAAATATGACTGAGGTTTGATGGTGGTACCCTATGGCCTGGCAAGATGACTTAGGTTTGATTGTGGAACACTCAGGCCTGGGAACATGACTGAGGCTTGATGGTGGAACCCTGTGTCCTGGGAACATGAGAACGGTTTGATTCTGGAAACCTGTGGCCTTTGGAACATGTCTGCGGTTTGATGGTGGAAACCTGTGGCCTGGTAACATGACTGAGGTTTGATTCTGGAAGACTGTGGCCAAGGAACATGATATCGGTTTGATTCTGGAACCCTGTGTCCTGGGAACAAGACTGAGGTTTGCTTCTGGACGCCTGTGGGCTGGGAACATGACATCGGTTGGATTCTGGAACCCTGTGGCCTGGGAACATGACTGAGGTTTGTTTCTGGAAGCCTGTTCCCTGGGAACATGACTGAGGTTTGATTCTGGAACCATGTGTCCTGGGAATATGACTGAGGTTTGATTCTGGAAACCATTGGCCTGGGAACATGACTGATGTTAGATTGTGGAATCCTGTGGCCTGGGAACATGACATCGGTGGATTCTGGAACCCTGTGGCCTGGAAACATGAGAACGGTTTGATTCTTTAACCCTGTGGCCTGGGAACATGTCTGAGGTTTGATGGTGGAAACTTGTGGCCTGGCAACATGACTGACGTTTGATCCTGGAAGACTCTTGCCACGGAACATGATATCGGGTTGATTGTGGAAACCTGTGTCCTGGGAACAAGACTGAGGTTTGCTTCTGGAACCCTGTGGCCTGGGAACATGACTGAGGTTTCTTTCTGGATGCCTGTTCCCTGGGAACATGACTGAGGTTTGATTCTGGACACCTGTCTCTTGGGAGCATGACTGAGGTCTGATTTTTGAAACCTATGGCCTGGGAACATGACTGAGGTTTGATTCTGGAACCATGTGCCCTGGGAATATGACTGAAATTTGATTATGGAAACCATTGGCCTGGGAACATGACTGATGTTAGATTGTGGAATCCTGTGGCCTGGGAACATGACATCAGTTTGGATTTTGGTACCCTGTTGCCTGGGAACATGAAATCGTTTTGATTCTGGAAACCCGTGGCCTGGGAATATGACTGAGGTTTGACCGTGGTACCCTATGTCCTGGCAACAAGACTGAGGTTTGATTCTGGAAGACTGTGGCCAGGGAATATGATATCGGGTTGATTCTGGAACCCTGTGTCCGGGGAACAAGACTGAGGTTTGCTTCTGGAACCCTGTTCCCTGGGAACATGACTGAGTTTTGATTCTGCACACCTGTGTCCTGGGAACATGACTGAGGTTTGATTGTTGAAACCTGTGGCCTGCGAACATGACTGAGGTTTGATTCTGGAACCATGTGTCCTGGGAATATGACTGAGGTTTGATTCTGGAAACCTGTGGCCTGGGAAAATGACTGAGGTTTCATTGTGGAAACATGTGTCCTGGAATCATGTGTGTGGTTTGATGGCGGAACACTCTGGCCTGGCAAAATGACTAAGGCTTGATTCTGGAACCCTGTGGCCTGAGAACTTGACTGAGGTTTGATTGCAGAAACCTGTGGACTGGCAACATGACTGAGGCTTGATTCTGGAACCCTGTCGCCTGGGAACATGAATGAGGTTTGATTGTGGAACCCTGTGGCCTGGGAACATGACAGAGATTTGATTCTGGACACCTGTGTCCTAGGAACAAGACTGAGGTTTGATTGTTGAAACCTGTGGCCTGCGAATATGACTGAGGTTTGATTCTGGAACCATGTGTCTTGGGAATATGACTGAGGTTTGATTCTGGAAACCATTGGCCTGGGAACATGACTGATGTTAGATTGTGGAATCCTGTGGCCTTGGAACATGACATCGGTTTGGATCCTGGTACCCTGTTGCCTGGGAACATGAAATCGGTTTGATTCTGGAAACCAGTGGCCTGGGTATATGACTGAGGTTTGATGGTGGTACCCTATGGCCTGGCAACAAGAGTGAGTTTTGATTCTGGATCCCTGTGGCCTGGGAACATGACTGAGGCGTGATTCTGGAAAACTGTGGCCTGGAAACATGACATCTTTTTAGATAGTGGAATACTGTGCCCTGGGATCCTGACTGAGCCTTGGTTCTGGAACCCTGTGGACTGGGAACATGACTGAGGTTTTATTTTGGAACCCTGTAGCCTGGGAACATAACTGAGGATTGATTCTGGAACGCTATGGCCTGGGAACATGACCTCGGTGGATTCTGGAATCCTGTGGCCTGGGAACATGAGAACGGTTTGACTCTGGAACCCTGTGGCCTGGGAACATGTCTGAGGTTTGTTGGTGGAAACCTGTGGGCTGGCAACATGACTGAGGTTTGAGTCTGGAAGACTGTGGCCAGGGAACATGATATTGGGTTGATTCTGGAAACCTGTATCCTGGGAACAAGACTGAGGTTTGCTGGTGGAACCCTGTGGCCTCGGAACATGACATCGGTTGGATTTTGGAACACTGTAGCCTGGGAACATGACAGAGATTTGTTTCTGGAAGCCTGTTCCCTGAGAACATGACTGAGGTTTGATTCTGGACACCTGTGGCCTGGGAATATGTCTGAGGTTTGATTGTTGAAACCTGTGGCCTGCGAACATGACTGAGGTTTGATTCTGGATCCATGTGTCCTGGGAATATGACTGAGGTTTGATTCTGGAAACCTGTGGCCTGGGAAAATCACTTAGGATTCATTGTCGAAACATTTGGCCTGGGATCATGACTGAGGTTTGATGGTGGAAAACTCTGGCCTGGCAAAATGACTGAGGCTTGATTCTGGAACCCTATGGCCTGGGAACTTGACTGAGGTTTGATGGCAGAAACCTGTGGACTGGCAACATGACTGAGGATTGACTGTGGAACCCTGTGTCCTGGAAACATGACTGTGGTCTGGTACTTGAAAACCATGGCCTGGGAACTTGACATTGGTTTGATTCTGGAACCCTGTGTCCTAGGAACATGATTGAGGTTTGATGGAGGAAACCTGTGTGCAGGGAACATGACTGAGGCTTGATGGTGGAACCCTGTGGCCTGGCAACAGGACTGAGGTTTGATGGTGGAACCCTGTTGCCTGGCAAGATGACTTAGGTTTGATTGTGGAACACTCTGGCCTGGGAACATGACTGAGGCTTTATGGTGAAACCGTGGCATGGCAATAGGACTGAGGTTTGATTGTGGATCCCTCTGGCCTGGGAATATGACTGAGCTTTAATTGTGGAACCTGTGGGCTGTGAACATGACTGGGATATATTTTTGAAACCTGTGTCTAGGGAACATGACTGAGGTTTTATTCTGGAACCCTGTGTCCTGGGAATATGACTGAGGTTTGATTATGGAAACCATTGACCTGTGAACATGAGTGATGTAAGATTGTGGAATACTGTGGCCTGGGAACATGACATCGGTTTGGATTCTGGTACCCTGTTGCCTGGGAATATGAAAGCGGTTTGATTCTGGAAACCTGTGGCCTGGAAATATGACTGAGGTTTGATGGTGGTACCCTATGGCCTGGCAAGATGACTTAGGTTTGATTGTGGAACACTCAGGCCTGGGAACATGACTGAGGCTTGATGGTGGAACCCTGTGTCCTGGGAACATGAGAACGGTTTGATTCTGGAAACCTGTGGCCTTTGGAACATGTCTGCGGTTTGATGGTGGAAACCTGTGGCCTGGTAACATGACTGAGGTTTGATTCTGGAAGACTGTGGCCAAGGAACATGATATCGGTTTGATTCTGGAACCCTGTGTCCTGGGAACAAGACTGAGGTTTGCTTCTGGACGCCTGTGGGCTGGGAACATGACATCGGTTGGATTCTGGAACCCTGTGGCCTGGGAACATGACTGAGGTTTGTTTCTGGAAGCCTGTTCCCTGGGAACATGACTGAGGTTTGATTCTGGAACCATGTGTCCTGGGAATATGACTGAGGTTTGATTCTGGAAACCATTGGCCTGGGAACATGACTGATGTTAGATTGTGGAATCCTGTGGCCTGGGAACATGACATCGGTGGATTCTGGAACCCTGTGGCCTGGAAACACGAGAACGGTTTGATTCTTTAACCCTGTGGCCTGGGAACATGTCTGAGGTTTGATGGTGGAAACTTGTGGCCTGGCAACATGACTGACGTTTGATCCTGGAAGACTCTTGCCACGGAACATGATATCGGGTTGATTGTGGAAACCTGTGTCCTGGGAACAAGACTGAGGTTTTCTTCTGGAACCCTGTGGCCTGGGAACATGACTGAGGTTTCTTTCTGGATGCCTGTTCCCTGGGAACATGACTGAGGTTTGATTCTGGACACCTGTCTCTTGGGAGCATGACTGAGGTCTGATTTTTGAAACCTATGGCCTGGGAACATGACTGAGGTTTGATTCTGGAACCATGTGCCCTGGGAATATGACTGAAATTTGATTATGGAAACCATTGGCCTGGGAACATGACTGATGTTAGATTGTGGAATCCTGTGGCCTGGGAACATGACATCGGTTTGGATTTTGGTACCCTGTTGCCTGGGAACATGAAATCGTTTTGATTCTGGAAACCCGTGGCCTGGGAATATGACTGAGGTTTGACCGTGGTACCCTATGTCCTGGCAACAAGACTGAGGTTTGATTCTGGAAGACTGTGGCCAGGGAATATGATATCGGGTTGATTCTGGAACCCTGTGTCCGGGGAACAAGACTGAGGTTTGCTTCTGGAACCCTGTTCCCTGGGAACATGACTGAGTTTTGATTCTGCACACCTGTGTCCTGGGACCATGACTGAGGTTTGATTGTTGAAACCTGTGGCCTGCGAACATGACTGAGGTTTGATTCTGGAACCATGTGTCCTGGGAATATGACTGAGGTTTGATTCTGGAAACCTGTGGCCTGGGAAAATGACTGAGGTTTCATTGTGGAAACATGTGTCCTGGAATCATGTGTGTGGTTTGATGGCGGAACACTCTGGCCTGGCAAAATGACTGAGGCTTGATTCTGGAACCCTGTGGCCTGAGAACTTGACTGAGGTTTGATTGCAGAAACCTGTGGACTGGCAACATGACTGAGGCTTGATTCTGGAACCCTGTCGCCTGGGAACATGAATGAGGTTTGATTGTGGAACCCTGTGGCCTGGGAACATGACAGAGATTTGATTCTGGACACCTGTGTCCTAGGAACAAGACTGAGGTTTGATTGTTGAAACCTGTGGCCTGCGAATATGACTGAGGTTTGATTCTGGAACCATGTGTCTTGGGAATATGACTGAGGTTTGATTCTGGAAACCATTGGCCTGGGAACATGACTGATGTTAGATTGTGGAATCCTGTGGCCTTGGAACATGACATCGGTTTGGATCCTGGTACCCTGTTGCCTGGGAACATGAAATCGGTTTGATTCTGGAAACCTGTGGCCTGGGTATATGACTGAGGTTTGATGGTGATACCCTATGGCCTGGCAACAAGAGTGAGTTTTGATTCTGGATCCCTGTGGCCTGGGAACATGACTGAGGCGTGATTCTGGAAAACTGTGGCCTGGAAACATGACATCTGTTTAGATAGTGGAATACTGTGCCCTGGGATCCTGACTGAGCCTTGGTTCTGGAACCCTGTGGACTGGGAACATGACTGAGGTTTTATTTTGGAACCCCGTAGCCTGGGAACATAACTGAGGATTGATTCTGGAACGCTATGGCCTGGGAACATGACCTCGGTGGATTCTGGAATCCTGTGGCCTGGGAACATGAGAACGGTTTGACTCTGGAACCCTGTGGCCTGGGAACATGTCTGAGGTTTGTTGGTGGAAACCTGTGGGCTGGCAACATGACTGAGGTTTGAGTCTGGAAGACTGTGGCCAGGGAACATGATATTGGGTTGATTCTGGAAACCTGTATCCTGGGAACAAGACTGAGGTTTGCTGGTGGAACCCTGTGGCCTCGGAACATGACATCGGTTGGATTTTGGAACCCTGTAGCCTGGGAACATGACAGAGATTTGTTTCTGGAAGCCTGTTCCCTGAGAACATGACTGAGGTTTGATTCTGGACACCTGTGGCCTGGGAATATGTCTGAGGTTTGATTGTTGAAACCTGTGGCCTGCGAACATGACTGAGGTTTGATTCTGGATCCATGTGTCCTGGGAATATGACTGAGGTTTGATTCTGGAAACCTGTGGCCTGGGAAAATCACTTAGGATTCATTGTCGAAACATTTGGCCTGGGATCATGACTGAGGTTTGATGGTGGAAAACTCTGGCCTGGCAAAATGACTGAGGCTTGATTCTGGAACCCTATGGCCTGGGAACTTGACTGAGGTTTGATGGCAGAAACCTGTGGACTGGCAACATGACTGAGGATTGACTGTGGAACCCTGTGTCCTGGAAACATGACTGTGGTCTGGTACTTGAAAACCATGGCCTGGGAACTTGACATTGGTTTGATTCTGGAACCCTGTGTCCTAGGAACATGATTGAGGTTTGATGGAGGAAACCTGTGTGCAGGGAACATGACTGAGGCTTGATGGTGGAACCCTGTGGCCTGGCAACAGGACTGAGGTTTGATGGTGGAACCCTGTTGCCTGGCAAGATGACTTAGGTTTGATTGTGGAACACTCTGGCCTGGGAACATGACTGAGGCTTTATGGTGAAACCGTGGCATGGCAATAGGACTGAGGTTTGATTGTGGATCCCTCTGGCCTGGGAATATGACTGAGCTTTAATTGTGGAACCTGTGGGCTGTGAACATGACTGGGATATATTTTTGAAACCTGTGTCTAGGGAACATGACTGAGGTTTTATTCTGGAACCCTGTGTCCTGGGAATATGACTGAGGTTTGATTATGGAAACCATTGACCTGTGAACATGAGTGATGTAAGATTGTGGAATACTGTGGCCTGGGAACATGACATCGGTTTGGATTCTGGTACCCTGTTGCCTGGGAATATGAAAGCGGTTTGATTCTGGAAACCTGTGGCCTGGAAATATGACTGAGGTTTGATGGTGGTACCCTATGGCCTGGCAAGATGACTTAGGTTTGATTGTGGAACACTCAGGCCTGGGAACATGACTGAGGCTTGATGGTGGAACCCTGTGTCCTGGGAACATGAGAACGGTTTGATTCTGGAAACCTGTGGCCTTTGGAACATGTCTGCGGTTTGATGGTGGAAACCTGTGGCCTGGTAACATGACTGAGGTTTGATTCTGGAAGACTGTGGCCAAGGAACATGATATCGGTTTGATTCTGGAACCCTGTGTCCTGGGAACAAGACTGAGGTTTGCTTCTGGACGCCTGTGGGCTGGGAACATGACATCGGTTGGATTCTGGAACCCTGTGGCCTGGGAACATGACTGAGGTTTGTTTCTGGAAGCCTGTTCCCTGGGAACATGACTGAGGTTTGATTCTGGAACCATGTGTCCTGGGAATATGACTGAGGTTTGATTCTGGAAACCATTGGCCTGGGAACATGACTGATGTTAGATTGTGGAATCCTGTGGCCTGGGAACATGACATCGGTGGATTCTGGAACCCTGTGGCCTGGAAACACGAGAACGGTTTGATTCTTTAACCCTGTGGCCTGGGAACATGTCTGAGGTTTGATGGTGGAAACTTGTGGCCTGGCAACATGACTGACGTTTGATCCTGGAAGACTCTTGCCACGGAACATGATATCGGGTTGATTGTGGAAACCTGTGTCCTGGGAACAAGACTGAGGTTTTCTTCTGGAACCCTGTGGCCTGGGAACATGACTGAGGTTTCTTTCTGGATGCCTGTTCCCTGGGAACATGACTGAGGTTTGATTCTGGACACCTGTCTCTTGGGAGCATGACTGAGGTCTGATTTTTGAAACCTATGGCCTGGGAACATGACTGAGGTTTGATTCTGGAACCATGTGCCCTGGGAATATGACTGAAATTTGATTATGGAAACCATTGGCCTGGGAACATGACTGATGTTAGATTGTGGAATCCTGTGGCCTGGGAACATGACATCGGTTTGGATTTTGGTACCCTGTTGCCTGGGAACATGAAATCGTTTTGATTCTGGAAACCCGTGGCCTGGGAATATGACTGAGGTTTGACCGTGGTACCCTATGTCCTGGCAACAAGACTGAGGTTTGATTCTGGAAGACTGTGGCCAGGGAATATGATATCGGGTTGATTCTGGAACCCTGTGTCCGGGGAACAAGACTGAGGTTTGCTTCTGGAACCCTGTTCCCTGGGAACATGACTGAGTTTTGATTCTGCACACCTGTGTCCTGGGACCATGACTGAGGTTTGATTGTTGAAACCTGTGGCCTGCGAACATGACTGAGGTTTGATTCTGGAACCATGTGTCCTGGGAATATGACTGAGGTTTGATTCTGGAAACCTGTGGCCTGGGAAAATGACTGAGGTTTCATTGTGGAAACATGTGTCCTGGAATCATGTGTGTGGTTTGATGGCGGAACACTCTGGCCTGGCAAAATGACTGAGGCTTGATTCTGGAACCCTGTGGCCTGAGAACTTGACTGAGGTTTGATTGCAGAAACCTGTGGACTGGCAACATGACTGAGGCTTGATTCTGGAACCCTGTCGCCTGGGAACATGAATGAGGTTTGATTGTGGAACCCTGTGGCCTGGGAACATGACAGAGATTTGATTCTGGACACCTGTGTCCTAGGAACAAGACTGAGGTTTGATTGTTGAAACCTGTGGCCTGCGAATATGACTGAGGTTTGATTCTGGAACCATGTGTCTTGGGAATATGACTGAGGTTTGATTCTGGAAACCATTGGCCTGGGAACATGACTGATGTTAGATTGTGGAATCCTGTGGCCTTGGAACATGACATCGGTTTGGATCCTGGTACCCTGTTGCCTGGGAACATGAAATCGGTTTGATTCTGGAAACCTGTGGCCTGGGTATATGACTGAGGTTTGATGGTGATACCCTATGGCCTGGCAACAAGAGTGAGTTTTGATTCTGGATCCCTGTGGCCTGGGAACATGACTGAGGCGTGATTCTGGAAAACTGTGGCCTGGAAACATGACATCTGTTTAGATAGTGGAATACTGTGCCCTGGGATCCTGACTGAGCCTTGGTTCTGGAACCCTGTGGACTGGGAACATGACTGAGGTTTTATTTTGGAACCCCGTAGCCTGGGAACATAACTGAGGATTGATTCTGGAACGCTATGGCCTGGGAACATGACCTCGGTGGATTCTGGAATCCTGTGGCCTGGGAACATGAGAACGGTTTGACTCTGGAACCCTGTGGCCTGGGAACATGTCTGAGGTTTGTTGGTGGAAACCTGTGGGCTGGCAACATGACTGAGGTTTGAGTCTGGAAGACTGTGGCCAGGGAACATGATATTGGGTTGATTCTGGAAACCTGTATCCTGGGAACAAGACTGAGGTTTGCTGGTGGAACCCTGTGGCCTCGGAACATGACATCGGTTGGATTTTGGAACCCTGTAGCCTGGGAACATGACAGAGATTTGTTTCTGGAAGCCTGTTCCCTGAGAACATGACTGAGGTTTGATTCTGGACACCTGTGGCCTGGGAATATGTCTGAGGTTTGATTGTTGAAACCTGTGGCCTGCGAACATGACTGAGGTTTGATTCTGGATCCATGTGTCCTGGGAATATGACTGAGGTTTGATTCTGGAAACCTGTGGCCTGGGAAAATCACTTAGGATTCATTGTCGAAACATTTGGCCTGGGATCATGACTGAGGTTTGATGGTGGAAAACTCTGGCCTGGCAAAATGACTGAGGCTTGATTCTGGAACCCTATGGCCTGGGAACTTGACTGAGGTTTGATGGCAGAAACCTGTGGACTGGCAACATGACTGAGGATTGACTGTGGAACCCTGTGTCCTGGAAACATGACTGTGGTCTGGTACTTGAAAACCATGGCCTGGGAACTTGACATTGGTTTGATTCTGGAACCCTGTGTCCTAGGAACATGATTGAGGTTTGATGGAGGAACCCTGTGTGCAGGGAACATGACTGAGGCTTGATGGTGGAACCCTGTGGCCTGGCAACAGGACTGAGGTTTGATGGTGGAACCCTGTTGCCTGGCAAGATGACTTAGGTTTGATTGTGGAACACTCTGGCCTGGGAACATGACTGAGGCTTTATGGTGAAACCGTGGCATGGCAATAGGACTGAGGTTTGATTGTGGATCCCTCTGGCCTGGGAATATGACTGAGCTTTAATTGTGGAACCTGTGGGCTGTGAACATGACTGGGATATATTTTTGAAACCTGTGTCTAGGGAACATGACTGAGGTTTTATTCTGGAACCCTGTGTCCTGGGAATATGACTGAGGTTTGATTATGGAAACCATTGACCTGTGAACATGAGTGATGTTAGATTGTGGAATACTGTGGCCTGGGAACATGACATCGGTTTGGATTCTGGTACCCTGTTGCCTGGGAATATGAAAGCGGTTTGATTCTGGAAACCTGTGGCCTGGAAATATGACTGAGGTTTGATGGTGGTACCCTATGGCCTGGCAAGATGACTTAGGTTTGATTGTGGAACACTCAGGCCTGGGAACATGACTGAGGCTTGATGGTGGAACCCTGTGTCCTGGGAACATGAGAACGGTTTGATTCTGGAAACCTGTGGCCTTTGGAACATGTCTGCGGTTTGATGGTGGAAACCTGTCGCCTGGTAACATGACTGAGGTTTGATTCTGGAAGACTGTGGCCAAGGAACATGATATCGGTTTGATTCTGGAACCCTGTGTCCTGGGAACAAGACTGAGGTTTGCTTCTGGACGCCTGTGGGCTGGGAACATGACATCGGTTGGATTCTGGAACCCTGTGGCCTGGGAACATGACTGAGGTTTGTTTCTGGAAGCCTGTTCCCTGGGAACATGACTGAGGTTTGATTCTGGAACCATGTGTCCTGGGAATATGACTGAGGTTTGATTCTGGAAACCATTGGCCTGGGAACATGACTGATGTTAGATTGTGGAATCCTGTGGCCTGGGAACATGACATCGGTGGATTCTGGAACCCTGTGGCCTGGAAACACGAGAACGGTTTGATTCTTTAACCCTGTGGCCTGGGAACATGTCTGAGGTTTGATGGTGGAAACTTGTGGCCTGGCAACATGACTGACGTTTGATCCTGGAAGACTCTTGCCACGGAACATGATATCGGGTTGATTGTGGAAACCTGTGTCCTGGGAACAAGACTGAGGTTTGCTTCTGGAACCCTGTGGCCTGGGAACATGACTGAGGTTTCTTTCTGGATGCCTGTTCCCTGGGAACATGACTGAGGTTTGATTCTGGACACCTGTCTCTTGGGAGCATGACTGAGGTCTGATTTTTGAAACCTATGGCCTGGGAACATGACTGAGGTTTGATTCTGGAACCATGTGCCCTGGGAATATGACTGAAATTTGATTATGGAAACCATTGGCCTGGGAACATGACTGATGTTAGATTGTGGAATCCTGTGGCCTGGGAACATGACATCGGTTTGGATTTTGGTACCCTGTTGCCTGGGAACATGAAATCGTTTTGATTCTGGAAACCCGTGGCCTGGGAATATGACTGAGGTTTGACCGTGGTACCCTATGTCCTGGCAACAAGACTGAGGTTTGATTCTGGAAGACTGTGGCCAGGGAATATGATATCGGGTTGATTCTGGAACCCTGTGTCCGGGGAACAAGACTGAGGTTTGCTTCTGGAACCCTGTTCCCTGGGAACATGACTGAGTTTTGATTCTGCACACCTGTGTCCTGGGAACATGACTGAGGTTTGATTGTTGAAACCTGTGGCCTGCGAACATGACTGAGGTTTGATTCTGGAACCATGTGTCCTGGGAATATGACTGAGGTTTGATTCTGGAAACCTGTGGCCTGGGAAAATGACTGAGGTTTCATTGTGGAAACATGTGTCCTGGAATCATGTGTGTGGTTTGATGGCGGAACACTCTGGCCTGGCAAAATGACTGAGGCTTGATTCTGGAACCCTGTGGCCTGAGAACTTGACTGAGGTTTGATTGCAGAAACCTGTGGACTGGCAACATGACTGAGGCTTGATTCTGGAACCCTGTCGCCTGGGAACATGAATGAGGTTTGATTGTGGAACCCTGTGGCCTGGGAACATGACAGAGATTTGATTCTGGACACCTGTGTCCTAGGAACAAGACTGAGGTTTGATTGTTGAAACCTGTGGCCTGCGAATATGACTGAGGTTTGATTCTGGAACCATGTGTCTTGGGAATATGACTGAGGTTTGATTCTGGAAACCATTGGCCTGGGAACATGACTGATGTTAGATTGTGGAATCCTGTGGCCTTGGAACATGACATCGGTTTGGATCCTGGTACCCTGTTGCCTGGGAACATGAAATCGGTTTGATTCTGGAAACCTGTGGCCTGGGTATATGACTGAGGTTTGATGGTGGTACCCTATGGCCTGGCAACAAGAGTGAGTTTTGATTCTGGATCCCTGTGGCCTGGGAACATGACTGAGGCGTGATTCTGGAAAACTGTGGCCTGGAAACATGACATCTGTTTAGATAGTGGAATACTGTGCCCTGGGATCCTGACTGAGCCTTGGTTCTGGAACCCTGTGGACTGGGAACATGACTGAGGTTTTATTTTGGAACCCTGTAGCCTGGGAACATAACTGAGGATTGATTCTGGAACGCTATGGCCTGGGAACATGACCTCGGTGGATTCTGGAATCCTGTGGCCTGGGAACATGAGAACGGTTTGACTCTGGAACCCTGTGGCCTGGGAACATGTCTGAGGTTTGTTGGTGGAAACCTGTGGGCTGGCAACATGACTGAGGTTTGAGTCTGGAAGACTGTGGCCAGGGAACATGATATTGGGTTGATTCTGGAAACCTGTATCCTGGGAACAAGACTGAGGTTTGCTGGTGGAACCCTGTGGCCTCGGAACATGACATCGGTTGGATTTTGGAACCCTGTAGCCTGGGAACATGACTGAAGTTTGATTGTGGAACCCTGTTGCCTGGGAACATGACAGAGATTTGTTTCTGGAAGCCTGTTCCCTGAGAACATGACTGAGGTTTGATTCTGGACACCTGTGGCCTGGGAATATGTCTGAGGTTTGATTGTTGAAACCTGTGGCCTGCGAACATGACTGAGGTTTGATTCTGGATCCATGTGTCCTGGGAATATGACTGAGGTTTGATTCTGGAAACCTGTGGCCTGGGAAAATCACTTAGGATTCATTGTCGAAACATTTGGCCTGGGATCATGACTGAGGTTTGATGGTGGAAAACTCTGGCCTGGCAAAATGACTGAGGCTTGATTCTGGAACCCTATGGCCTGGGAACTTGACTGAGGTTTGATGGCAGAAACCTGTGGACTGGCAACATGACTGAGGATTGACTGTGGAACCCTGTGTCCTGGAAACATGACTGTGGTCTGGTACTTGAAAACCATGGCCTGGGAACTTGACATTGGTTTGATTCTGGAACCCTGTGTCCTAGGAACATGATTGAGGTTTGATGGAGGAACCCTGTGTGCAGGGAACATGACTGAGGCTTGATGGTGGAACCCTGTGGCCTGGCAACAGGACTGAGGTTTGATGGTGGAACCCTGTTGCCTGGCAAGATGACTTAGGTTTGATTGTGGAACACTCTGGCCTGGGAACATGACTGAGGCTTTATGGTGAAACCGTGGCATGGCAATAGGACTGAGGTTTGATTGTGGATCCCTCTGGCCTGGGAATATGACTGAGCTTTAATTGTGGAACCTGTGGGCTGTGAACATGACTGGGATATATTTTTGAAACCTGTGTCTAGGGAACATGACTGAGGTTTTATTCTGGAACCCTGTGTCCTGGGAATATGACTGAGGTTTGATTATGGAAACCATTGACCTGTGAACATGAGTGATGTTAGATTGTGGAATACTGTGGCCTGGGAACATGACATCGGTTTGGATTCTGGTACCCTGTTGCCTGGGAATATGAAAGCGGTTTGATTCTGGAAACCTGTGGCCTGGAAATATGACTGAGGTTTGATGGTGGTACCCTATGGCCTGGCAAGATGACTTAGGTTTGATTGTGGAACACTCAGGCCTGGGAACATGACTGAGGCTTGATGGTGGAACCCTGTGTCCTGGGAACATGAGAACGGTTTGATTCTGGAAACCTGTGGCCTTTGGAACATGTCTGCGGTTTGATGGTGGAAACCTGTGGCCTGGTAACATGACTGAGGTTTGATTCTGGAAGACTGTGGCCAAGGAACATGATATCGGTTTGATTCTGGAACCCTGTGTCCTGGGAACAAGACTGAGGTTTGCTTCTGGACGCCTGTGGGCTGGGAACATGACATCGGTTGGATTCTGGAACCCTGTGGCCTGGGAACATGACTGAGGTTTGTTTCTGGAAGCCTGTTCCCTGGGAACATGACTGAGGTTTGATTCTGGAACCATGTGTCCTGGGAATATGACTGAGGTTTGATTCTGGAAACCATTGGCCTGGGAACATGACTGATGTTAGATTGTGGAATCCTGTGGCCTGGGAACATGACATCGGTGGATTCTGGAACCCTGTGGCCTGGAAACATGAGAACGGTTTGATTCTTTAACCCTGTGGCCTGGGAACATGTCTGAGGTTTGATGGTGGAAACTTGTGGCCTGGCAACATGACTGACGTTTGATCCTGGAAGACTCTTGCCACGGAACATGATATCGGGTTGATTGTGGAAACCTGTGTCCTGGGAACAAGACTGAGGTTTGCTTCTGGAACCCTGTGGCCTGGGAACATGACTGAGGTTTCTTTCTGGATGCCTGTTCCCTGGGAACATGACTGAGGTTTGATTCTGGACACCTGTCTCTTGGGAGCATGACTGAGGTCTGATTTTTGAAACCTATGGCCTGGGAACATGACTGAGGTTTGATTCTGGAACCATGTGCCCTGGGAATATGACTGAAATTTGATTATGGAAACCATTGGCCTGGGAACATGACTGATGTTAGATTGTGGAATCCTGTGGCCTGGGAACATGACATCGGTTTGGATTTTGGTACCCTGTTGCCTGGGAACATGAAATCGTTTTGATTCTGGAAACCCGTGGCCTGGGAATATGACTGAGGTTTGACCGTGGTACCCTATGTCCTGGCAACAAGACTGAGGTTTGATTCTGGAAGACTGTGGCCAGGGAATATGATATCGGGTTGATTCTGGAACCCTGTGTCCGGGGAACATGACTGGGATTTGATTTCTGAAACCTGTGTCCAGGGAACATGACTGAGGTTTTATTCTGGAACCCTGTGTCCTGGGAACACGACTGAGGTTTGATTCTGTAACCATGTGGCCTGGGAATATGACTGAGGTTTGATTCTGGAAACCATTGGCCTGGGAACATGACTGATGTTAGAATGTGGAATCCTGTGGCCTGGGAACATGACATCGGTTTGGATTCTGGTACCCTGTTGCCTGGGAACATGAAATCGGTTTGATTCTGTAAACCTGAGGTCTGGAAATATGACTGAGGTTTGATTGTGGTACCCTATGGCCTGGCAACATGACTGAGGTTTGATTCTGGATGCCTGTGGCCTGGGAACATGACTGAGGCATGATTCTGGAAACCTGTGGCCTGGGAACATGACATCTGTTTAGATTGTGGAATACTGTGCCCCGGGAACCTGACTGAGCCTTGGTTCTGGAACCCTGTGGACTGGGAACATGACTGAGGTTTTATTCTGGAACCCTGTAGCCTGGGACCATAACTGAGGATTGATTCTGGAACCCTGTGGCCTGGGCACATGACAACGGTGGATTCTGGAACCCTGTGGACTAGGAACATGACTGAGGTTTTATTCTGGAACCTTGTAGCCTGGGAACATAACTGAGGATTGATTCTGGAACCCTGTGGCCTGGGAACATGACATGGGTGGATTCTGGAACCCTGAGGCCTGGGAACATGACATCTGTTTAGATTGTGGAATACTGTGCCCTGGGAACGTGACTGAGCCTTGGTTCTGGAACCCTGTGGACTGGGAACATGACTGACGTTTTATTCTGGAACCCTGTAGCCTGGGAACATAACTGAGGATTGATTCTGGAACCCTGTGGCCTGGGAACATGACTGGGATTTGATTTCTGAAACCTGTGTCCAGGGAAAATGACTGAGGTTTTATTCTGGAACCCTGTGTCCTGGGAACACGACTGAGGTTTGATTCTGGAACCATGTGGCCTGGGAACATGACATCTGTTTAGATTGTGGAATACTCTGCCCCGGGAACCTGACTGAGCCTTGGTTCTGGACCCCTGTGGACTGGGAACATGACTGAGGTTTTATTCTGGAACCCTGTGTCCTGTTAACATGACATGGGTGGATTCTGGAACCCTGAGGCCTGGGAACATGAAATCTGTTTAGATTGTGGAATACTGTGGCCTGGGAACTTGACTGAGCCTTGGTTCTGGAAACCTGTGGACTGGGAATATGACTGAGGTTTTATTCTGGAGCCGTGTAGCCTGGGAACATAACTGAGGATATACTTTGGAACCCTGTGGCCCAGGAACATGACATGGGTGGATTCTGGAAACCTGAGGCCTTGGAACATGACATCTGTTTAGATTGTGGAATACTGTGGCCCGGGAACCTGACTGAGCCTTGGTTCTGGAACCCTGTGGACTGGGAACATGACTGAGGTTTTATTCTGGAACCCTGTAGCCTGGGAACATAACTGAGGATTGATTCTGGAAGCCTGTGGCCTGGGAACATGACATCGGTGGTTTCTGGAACACTGTGGCCTGGGAACCTGCGAACGGTTTGACTCTGGAACCCTGTGGCCTGGGAACACGAAATCGTTTTGATTCCGGAAATCTGAGGCCTGGCAACATGATTGAGGTTTGATTCTGGATCTCTGAGGCCTGGGAAAATGACTGAGGCGTGATTCTGAAGACCTGTGGCCTGGAAACATGACATCTGTTTAGATTGTGGAATACTTTGGCCCGGGAACCTGACTGAGCCTTGGTTCTGGAACACTGTGCACTAGGAACATGACTGAGGTTTTATTCTGGAACCCTGTAGCCTGGGAACATAACTGAGGATTGATTCTGGAACCCTGTGGCCTGGGAACATAACATGGGTGGATTCTGGAACCCTGAGGCCTGGGAAGAAGACATCTGTTTAGCTTGTGGAATACTGTGACCCGGGAACCTGACTGAGCTTTGGTTCTGGAACCCTATGTACTGGGAATATGACTGAGGTTTTATTCTGGAACCCTGTAGCCTGGGAACATAACTGAGGATTGATTCTGGAACCCTGTGGCCTGGGAACATGACATGGGTGGATTCTGGAACCCTGAGGCCTGGGAACATGACATCTGTTTAGATTGTGGAATACTGTGCCCCGGGTACCTGACTGAGCCTTGATTCTGGAACCCTGTGGACTGGGAACATGACTGAGGTTTGATGGTGGAAACCTGTGGCCTGGCAACATGACTGAGGATTGATTCTGGAAGACTGTGGCCAGGGAACATGATATCTGGTTGATTCTGGAAACCTGTGTCCTGGGAACAAGACTGAAGTTTGACTCTGGAACCCTGTGGCCTGGGAACATGACTGAGGTTTGTTTCTGGAAGCCTGTTCCCTGGGAACATGACTGCGGTTTGATTCTGGACACCTGTATCCTGGGAACAAGACTGAGGTTTGATTCTGCCACCCTGTGGCTTGGGAACATGACTGAGGTTTGTTTCTGGAAGCCTGTTCTCTGGGAACATGACTGAGGTTTGATTCTGGACACCTGTGTCCTGGGAACATGACTGAGGTTTGATTGTTGAAACCTGTGGCCTTCGAACATGAGTCAGGTTGATTCTGGAACCATGTGTCCTGGGAATATGACTGAGGTTTGATTCTGGAAACCTTTGGCCTGGGAAAATGACTGAGGTTTCATTGTGGAAACATGTGGCCTGGGATCATGACTGAGGTTTGATGGTGGAACACTCTGGCCTGGCAAAATGACTGAGGCTTGATTCTGGAGCCCTGTTTACTGGGAACATGACTGATTTTTGATGGCAGAAACCTGTGGACTGGCAACATGACTGAGGTTTGATTTGGAACCCTGTGCACGGGGACCATGACTGAGGCCTGATACTGGAACCCCGTGGCATGGGAACATGACATTGGTTTGATTCTGGAGCCCTGTTTACTGGGAACATGACTGAGGTTTCATGGTTGAATCCTGTGGCCTGGCAACATGATTGAGGTTTGATAGTGGAACCCTCAGGCTTGGGAACATGAGTGAGGCTTGATGGTGGAACACTGTGGCTTGGCAAGATGACTTAGGTTAGATTGTGGAACACTCTGACCTGGGAACATGACTGAGGCTTGATGGTGGAACCGTGGCCTGGCAACAGGACTGAGGTTTGATTGTGGAACCCTCTGGCCTGGGAATATGACTGAGGTTTAATTGTGGAACCCTGTGGCCTGGGAACATGACTGGGATTTGATTTCTGAAACCTGTGTCCAGGGAACATGACTGAGGTTTTATTCTGGAACCCTGTGTCCTGGGAACACGACTGAGGTTTGATTCTGTAACCATGTGGCCTGGGAATATGACTGAGGTTTGATTCTGGAAACCATTGGCCTGGGAACATGACTGATGTTAGAATGTGGAATCCTGTGGCCTGGGAACATGACATCGGTTTGGATTCTGGTACCCTGTTGCCTGGGAACATGAAATCGGTTTGATTCTGTAAACCTGAGGTCTGGGAATATGACTGAGGTTTGATTGTGGTACCCTATGGCCTGGCAACATGACTGAGGTTTGATTCTGGATGCCTGTGGCCTGGGAACATGACTGAGGCATGATTCTGGAAACCTGTGGCCTGGGAACATGACATCTGTTTAGATTGTGGAATACTGTGCCCCGGGAACCTGACTGAGCCTTGGTTCTGGAACCCTGTGGACTGGGAACATGACTGAGGTTTTATTCTGGAACCCTGTAGCCTGGGACCATAACTGAGGATTGATTCTGGAACCCTGTGGCCTGGGCACATGACAACGGTGGATTCTGGAACCCTGTGGACTAGGAACATGACTGAGGTTTTATTCTGGAACCTTGTAGCCTGGGAACATAACTGAGGATTGATTCTGGAACCCTGTGGCCTGGGAACATGACATGGGTGGATTCTGGAACCCTGAGGCCTGGTAACATGACATCTGTTTAGATTGTGGAATACTGTGCCCTGGGAACGTGACTGAGCCTTGGTTCTGGAACCCTGTGGACGGGGAACATGACTGACGTTTTATTCTGGAACCCTGTAGCCTGGGAACATAACTGAGGATTGATTCTGGAACCCTGTGGCCTGGGAACATGACTGGGATTTGATTTCTGAAACCTGTGTCCAGGGAAAATGACTGAGGTTTTATTCTGGAACCCTGTGTCCTGGGAACACGACTGAGGTTTGATTCTGGAACCATGTGGCCTGGGAACATGACATCTGTTTAGATTGTGGAATACTCTGCCCCGGGAACCTGACTGAGCCTTGGTTCTGGACCCCTGTGGACTGGGAACATGACTGAGGTTTTATTCTGGAACCCTGTGTCCTGTTAACATGACATGGGTGGATTCTGGAACCCTGAGGCCTGGGAACATGAAATCTGTTTAGATTGTGGAATACTGTGGCCTGGGAACTTGACTGAGCCTTGGTTCTGGAAACCTGTGGACTGGGAATATGACTGAGGTTTTATTCTGGAGCCGTGTAGCCTGGGAACATAACTGAGGATTCACTTTGGAACCCTGTGGCCCAGGAACATGACATGGGTGGATTCTGGAAACCTGAGGCCTTGGAACATGACATCTGTTTAGATTGTGGAATACTGTGGCCCGGGAACCTGACTGAGCCTTGGTTCTGGAACCCTGTGGACTGGGAACATGACTGAGGTTTTATTCTGGAACCCTGTAGCCTGGGAACATAACTGAGGATTGATTCTGGAAGCCTGTTGCCTGGGAACATGACATCGGTGGATTCTGGAACACTGTGGCCTGGGAACCTGCGAACGGTTTGACTCTGGAACCCTGTGTCCTGGGAACACGAAATCGTTTTGATTCCGGAAATCTGAGGCCTGGCAACATGACTGAGGTTTGATTCTGGATCTCTGTGGCCTGGGAAAATGACTGAGGCGTGATTCTGAAGACCTGTGGCCTGGAAACATGACATCTGTTTAGATTGTGGAATACTTTGGCCCGGGAACCTGACTGAGCCTTGGTTCTGGAACACTGTGCACTAGGAACATGACTGAGGTTTTATTCTGGAACCCTGTAGCC
This sequence comes from Balaenoptera physalus, assembly GCF_965194825.1. Lineage (NCBI taxonomy): Eukaryota > Metazoa > Chordata > Mammalia > Artiodactyla > Balaenopteridae > Balaenoptera > Balaenoptera physalus. The sequence goes on along the minus strand of NW_028124992.1, from coordinate 94,676 downwards.
TGGGAACATAACTGAGGATTGATTCTGGAACCCTGTGGCCTGGGAACATAACATGGGTGGATTCTGGAACCCTGAGGCCTGGGAACAAGACATCTGTTTAGCTTGTGGAATACTGTGACCCGGGAACCTGACTGAGCCTTGGTTGTGGAACCCTATGTACTGGGAATATGACTGAGGTTTTATTCTGGAACCCTGTAGCCTGGGAACATAACTGAGGATTGATTCTGGAACCCTGTGGCCTGGGAACATGACATGGGTGGATTCTGGAACCCTGAGGCCTGGGAACATGACATCTGTTTAGATTGTGGAATACTGTGCCCCGGGTACCTGACTGAGCCTTGATTCTGGAACCCTGTGGACTGGGAACATGACTGAGGTTTTATTCCGGAACCCTGTAGCCTGCGAACATAACTGAGGATTGATTCTGGAAACCTGTGGCCTGGCCGCATGACATCGGTGGATTCTGGAACTCTGTGGCCTGGGAACATGCGAACGGTTTGACTCTGGAACCCTGTGGCCTGGGAACATGACTGAGGTTTGATTCTGGATGCCTGTGGCCTGGGAACATGACTGAGGCATGATTCTGGAAACCTGTGGCCTGGGAACATGACATCTGTTTAGATTGTGGAATACTGTGCCCCGGGAACCTGACTGAGCTTTGGTTCTGGAACCCTGTGGACTGGGAACATGACTGAGGTTTTATTCTGGAACCCTGTAGCCTGGGACCATAACTGAGGATTGATTCTGGAACCCTGTGGCCTGGGCACATGACAACGGTGGATTCTGGAACCCTGTGGACTAGGAACATGACTGAGGTTTTATTCTGGAACCTTGTAGCCTGGGAACATAACTGAGGATTGATTCTGGAACCCTGTGGCCTGGGAACATGACATGGGTGGATTCTGGAACCCTGAGGCCTGGGAACATGACATCTGTTTAGATTGTGGAATACTGTGCCCTGGGAACGTGACTGAGCCTTGGTTCTGGAACCCTGTGGACTGGGAACATGACTGACGTTTTATTCTGGAACCCTGTAGCCTGGGAACATAACTGAGGATTGATTCTGGAACCCTGTGGCCTGGGAACATGACTGGGATTTGATTTCTGAAACCTGTGTCCAGGGAAAATGACTGAGGTTTTATTCTGGAACCCTGTGTCCTGGGAACACGACTGAGGTTTGATTCTGGAACCATGTGGCCTGGGAATATGACTTAGGTTTGATTCTGGAAACCATTGGCCTGGGAACATGACTGATGTTAGAGTGTGGAATCCTGTGCCCTGGGAACATGACATCGGTTTGGATTCTGGTACCCTGTTGCCTGGAAACATGAAATCGGTTTGATTCTGGAAACCTTAGGCCTGGGAATATGACTGAGGTTTGATGGTGGTACCCTATGGCCTGGCAACATGACTGAGGTTTCATTCTGGATCCCTGTGGCCTGGGAACATGACATCTGTTTAGATTGTGGAATACTGTGCCCCGGGAACCTGACTGAGCCTTGGTTCTGGACCCCTGTGGACTGGGAACATGACTTAGGTTTTATTCTGGAACCCTGTGTCCTGTTAACATGACATGGGTGGATTCTGGAACCCTGAGGCCTGGGAACATGAAATCTGTTTAGATTGTGGAATACTGTGGCCTGGGAACTTGACTGAGCCTTGTTTCAGGAAACCTGTGAACTGGGAATATGACTGAGGTTTTATTCTGGAACCCTGTAGCCTGGGAACATAACTGAGGATTGATTCTGGAACCCTGTGGCCTGGGAACATGACATGGGTGGATTCTGGAACCCTGAGGCCTGGGAACATGACATCTGTTTAGATTGTGGAATACTGTGCCCCGGGTACCTGACTGAGCCTTGATTCTGGAACCCTGTGGACTGGGAACATGACTGAGGTTTTATTCCGGAACCCTGTAGCCTGCGAACATAACTGAAGATTGATTCTGGAACCCCGTGGCCTGGCCGCATGACATCGGTGGATTCTGGAACTCTGTGGCCTGGGAACCTGCGAACGGTTTGACTCTGGTACCCTGTGGCCTGGGAACATGTCTGAGGTTTGATGGTGGAAACCTGTCGCCTGGCAACATGACTGAGGAATGATTCTGGAAGACTGTGGCCAGGGAACATGATATCTGGTTGATTCTGGAAACCTGTGTCCTGGGAACAAGACTGAAGTTTGATTCTGGAACCCTGGGCCTGGGAACATGACTGAGGTTTGTTTCTGGAAGCCTGTTCCCTGGGAACATGACTGCGGTTTGATTCTGGACACCTGTGTCCTGGGAACAAGACTGAGGTTTGATTCTGCAACCCTGTGGCTTGGGAACATGACTGAGGTTTGTTTCTGGAAGCCTGTTCCCTGGGAACATGACTGCGGTTTGTTTCTGGACACCTGTGTCCTGGGAACAAGACTGAGGTTTGATTCTGCAACCCTGTGGCTTGGGAACATGACTGAGGTTTGTTTCTGGAAGCCTGTTCTCTGGGAACATGACTGAGGTTTGATTCTGGACACCTGTGTCCTGGGAACATGACTGAGGTTTGATTGTTGAAACCTGTGGCCTTCGAACATGACTCAGGTTGATTCTGGAACCATGTGTCCTGGGAATATGACTGAGGTTTGATTCTGGAAACCTTTGGCCTGGGAAAATGACTGAGGTTTCATTGTGGAAACATGTGGCCTGGGATCATGACTGAGGTTCGATGGTGGAACACTCTGGCCTGGCAAAATGACTGAGGCTTGATTCTGGAGCCCTGTGGACTGGGAACATGACTGAGGTTTGATGGCAGAAACCTGTGGACTGGCAACATGACTGAGGTTTGATTTGGAACCCTGTGCACGGGGACCATGACTGAGGCCTGATACTGGAACCCCGTGGCATGGGAACATGACATTGGTTTGATTCTGGAGCCCTGTTTACTGGGAACATGACTGAGGTTTCATGGTTGAATCCTGTGGCCTGGCAACATGATTGAGGTTTGATAGTGGAACCCTCAGGCTTGGGAACATGAGTGAGGCTTGATGGTGGAACACTGTGGCCTGGCAATATGCCTGAGGTTTGATGGTGGAACCCTGTGGCTTGGCAAGATGACTTAGGTTAGATTGTGGAACACTCTGACCTGGGAACATGACTGAGGCTTGATGGTGGAACCGTGGCCTGGCAACAGGACTGAGGTTTGATTGTGGAACCCTCTGGCCTGGGAATATGACTGAGGTTTAATTGTGGAACCCTGTGGCCTGGGAACATGACTGGGATTTGATTTCTGAAACCTGTGTCCAGGGAACATGACTGAGGTTTTATTCTGGAACCCTGTGTCCTGGGAACACGACTGAGGTTTGATTCTGTAACCATGTGGCCTGGGAATATGACTGAGGTTTGATTCTGGAAACCATTGGCCTGGGAACATGACTGATGTTAGAATGTGGAATCCTGTGGCCTGGGAACATGACATCGGTTTGGATTCTGGTACCCTGTTGCCTGGGAACATGAAATCGGTTTGATTCTGTAAACCTGAGGTCTGGGAATATGACTGAGGTTTGATTGTGGTACCCTATGGCCTGGCAACATGACTGAGGTTTGATTCTGGATGCCTGTGGCCTGGGAACATGACTGAGGCATGATTCTGGAAACCTGTGGCCTGGGAACATGACATCTGTTTAGATTGTGGAATACTGTGCCCCGGGAACCTGACTGAGCCTTGGTTCTGGAACCCTGTGGACTGGGAACATGACTGAGGTTTTATTCTGGAACCCTGTAGCCTGGGACCATAACTGAGGATTGATTCTGGAACCCTGTGGCCTGGGCACATGACAACGGTGGATTCTGGAACCCTGTGGACTAGGAACATGACTGAGGTTTTATTCTGGAACCTTGTAGCCTGGGAACATAACTGAGGATTGATTCTGGAACCCTGTGGCCTGGGAACATGACATGGGTGGATTCTGGAACCCTGAGGCCTGGGAACATGACATCTGTTTAGATTGTGGAATACTGTGCCCTGGGAACGTGACTGAGCCTTGGTTCTGGAACCCTGTGGACTGGGAACATGACTGACGTTTTATTCTGGAACCCTGTAGCCTGGGAACATAACTGAGGATTGATTCTGGAACCCTGTGGCCTGGGAACATGACTGGGATTTGATTTCTGAAACCTGTGTCCAGGGAAAATGACTGAGGTTTTATTCTGGAACCCTGTGTCCTGGGAACACGACTGAGGTTTGATTCAGGAACCATGTGGCCTGGGAACATGACATCTGTTTAGATTGTGGAATACTCTGCCCCGGGAACCTGACTGAGCCTTGGTTCTGGACCCCTGTGGACTGGGAACATGACTGAGGTTTTATTCTGGAACCCTGTGTCCTGTTAACATGACATGGGTGGATTCTGGAACCCTGAGGCCTGGGAACATGAAATCTGTTTAGATTGTGGAATACTGTGGCCTGGGAACTTGACTGAGCCTTGGTTCTGGAAACCTGTGGACTGGGAATATGACTGAGGTTTTATTCTGGAGCCGTGTAGCCTGGGAACATAACTGAGGATATACTTTGGAACCCTGTGGCCCAGGAACATGACATGGGTGGATTCTGGAAACCTGAGGCCTTGGAACATGATATCTGTTTAGATTGTGGAATACTGTGGCCCGGGAACCTGACTGAGCCTTGGTTCTGGAACCCTGTGGACTGGGAACATGACTGAGGTTTTATTCTGGAACCCTGTAGCCTGGGAACATAACTGAGGATTGATTCTGGAAGCCTGTGGCCTGGGAACATGACATCGGTGGATTCTGGAACACTGTGGCCTGGGAACCTGCGAACGGTTTGACTCTGGAACCCTGTGGCCTGGGAACACGAAATCGTTTTGATTCCGGAAATCTGAGGCCTGGCAACATGACTGAGGTTTGATTCTGGATCTCTGTGGCCTGGGAAAATGACTGAGGCGTGATTCTGAAGACCTGTGGCCTGGAAACATGACATCTGTTTAGATTGTGGAATACTTTGGCCCGGGAACCTGACTGAGCCTTGGTTCTGGAACACTGTGCACTAGGAACATGACTGAGGTTTTATTCTGGAACCCTGTAGCCTGGGAACATAACTGAGGATTGATTCTGGAACCCTGTGGCCTGGGAACATAACATGGGTGGATTCTGGAACCCTGAGGCCTGGGAACAAGACATCTGTTTAGCTTGTGGAATACTGTGACCCGGGAACCTGACTGAGCCTTGGTTCTGGAACCCTATGTACTGGGAATATGACTGAGGTTTTATTCTGGAACCCTGTAGCCTGGGAACATAACTGAGGACTGATTCTGGAACCCTGTGGCCTGGGAACATGACATGGGTGGATTCTGGAACCCTGAGGCCTGGGAACATGACATCTGTTTAGATTGTGGAATACTGTGCCCCGGGTACCTGACTGAGCATTGATTCTGGAACCCTGTGGACTGGGAACATGACTGAGGTTTTATTCCGGAACCCTGTAGCCTGCGAACATAACTGAGGATTGATTCTGGAACCCTGTGGCCTGGCCGCATGACATCGGTGGATTCTGGAACTCTGTGGCCTGGGAACCTGCGAACGGTTTGACTCTGGTACCCTGTGGCCTGGGAACATTACTGAGGTTTGATTCTGGATGCCTGTGGCCTGGGAACATGACTGAGGCATGATTCTGGAAACCTGTGGCCTGGGAACATGACATCTGTTTAGATTGTGGAATACTGTGCCCCGGGAACCTGACTGAGCCTTGGTTCTGGAACCCTGTGGACTGGGAACATGACTGAGGTTTTATTCTGGAACCCTGTAGCCTGGGACCATAACTGAGGATTGATTCTGGAACCCTGTGGCCTGGGCACATGACAACGGTGGATTCTGGAACCCTGTGGACTAGGAACATGACTGAGGTTTTATTCTGGAACCTTGTAGCCTGGGAACATAACTGAGGATTGATTCTGGAACCCTGTGGCCTGGGAACATGACATGGGTGGATTCTGGAACCCTGAGGCCTGGGAACATGACATCTGTTTAGATTGTGGAATACTGTGCCCTGGGAACGTGACTGAGCCTTGGTTCTGGAACCCTGTGGACTGGGAACATGACTGACGTTTTATTCTGGAACCCTGTAGCCTGGGAACATAACTGAGGATTGATTCTGGAACCCTGTGGCCTGGGAACATGACTGGGATTTGATTTCTGAAACCTGTGTCCAGGGAAAATGACTGAGGTTTTATTCTGGAACCCTGTGTCCTGGGAACACGACTGAGGTTTGATTCTGGAACCATGTGGCCTGGGAATATGACTTAGGTTTGATTCTGGAAACCATTGGCCTGGGAACATGACTGATGTTAGAGTGTGGAATCCTGTGCCCTGGGAACATGACATCGGTTTGGATTCTGGTACCCTGTTGCCTGGAAACATGAAATCGGTTTGATTCTGGAAACCTTAGGCCTGGGAATATGACTGAGGTTTGATGGTGGTACCCTATGGCCTGGCAACATGACTGAGGTTTCATTCTGGATCCCTGTGGCCTGGGAACATGACATCTGTTTAGATTGTGGAATACTGTGCCCCGGGAACCTGACTGAGCCTTGGTTCTGGACCCCTGTGGACTGGGAACATGACTTAGGTTTTATTCTGGAACCCTGTGTCCTGTTAACATGACATGGGTGGATTCTGGAACCCTGAGGCCTGGGAACATGAAATCTGTTTAGATTGTGGAATACTGTGGCCTGGGAACTTGACTGAGCCTTGGTTCAGGAAACCTGTGAACTGGGAATATGACTGAGGTTTTATTCTGGAACCCTGTAGCCTGGGAACATAACTGAGGATTGATTCTGGAACCCTGTGGCCTGGGAACATGACATGGGTGGATTCTGGAACCCTGAGGCCTGGGAACATGACATCTGTTTAGATTGTGGAATACTGTGCCCCGGGTACCTGACTGAGCCTTGATTCTGGAACCCTGTGGACTGGGAACATGACTGAGGTTTTATTCCGGAACCCTGTAGCCTGCGAACATAACTGAAGATTGATTCTGGAACCCCGTGGCCTGGCCGCATGACATCGGTGGATTCTGGAACTCTGTGGCCTGGGAACCTGCGAACGGTTTGACTCTGGTACCCTGTGGCCTGGGAACATGTCTGAGGTTTGATGGTGGAAACCTGTCGCCTGGCAACATGACTGAGGATTGATTCTGGAAGACTGTGGCCAGGGAACATGATATCTGGTTGATTCTGGAAACCTGTGTCCTGGGAACAAGACTGAAGTTTGACTCTGGAACCCTGTGGCCTGGGAACATGACTGAGGTTTGTTTCTGGAAGACTGTTCCCTGGGAACATGACTGCGGTTTGATTCTGGACACCTGTATCCTGGGAACAAGACTGAGGTTTGATTCTGCAACCCTGTGGCTTTGGAACATGACTGAGGTTTGTTTCTGGAAGCCTGTTCTCTGGGAACATGACTGAGGTTTGATTCTGGACACCTGTGTCCTGGGAACATGACTGAGGTTTGATTGTTGAAACCTGTGGCCTTCGAACATGACTCAGGTTGATTCTGGAACCATGTGTCCTGGGAATATGACTGAGGTTTGATTCTGGAAACCTTTGGCCTGGGAAAATGACTGAGGTTTTCATTGTGGAAATATGTGGCCTGGGATCATGATTGAGGTTTGATGGTGGAACACTCTGGCCTGGCAAAATGACTGAGGCTTGATTCTGGAGCCCTGTTTACTGGGAACATGACTGAGGTTTGATGGCAGAAACCTGTGGACTGGCAACATGACTGAGGTTTGATTTGGAACCCTGTGCACGGGGACCATGACTGAGGCCTGATACTGGAACCCCGTGGCATGGGAACATGACATTGGTTTGATTCTGGAGCCCTGTTTACTGGGAACATGACTGAGGTTTCATGGTTGAATCCTGTGGCCTGGCCACATGATTGAGGTTTGATAGTGGAACCCTCAGGCTTGGGAACATGAGTGAGGCTTGATGGTGGAACACTGTGGCCTGGCAATATGCCTGAGGTTTGATGGTGGAACCCTGTGGCTTGGCAAGATGACTTAGGTTAGATTGTGGAACACTCTGACCTGGGAACATGACTGAGGCTTGATGGTGGAACCGTGGCCTGGCAACAGGACTGAGGTTTGATTGTGGAACCCTCTGGCCTGGGAATATGACTGAGGTTTAATTGTGGAACCCTGTGGCCTGGGAACATGACTGGGATTTGATTTCTGAAACCTGTGTCCAGGGAACATGACTGAGGTTTTATTCTGGAACCCTGTGTCCTGGGAACACGACTGAGGTTTGATTCTGTAACCATGTGGCCTGGGAATATGACTGAGGTTTGATTCTGGAAACCATTGGCCTGGGAACATGACTGATGTTAGAATGTGGAATCCTGTGGCCTGGGAACATGACATCGGTTTGGATTCTGGTACCCTGTTGCCTGGGAACATGAAATCGGTTTGATTCTGTAAACCTGAGGTCTGGGAATATGACTGAGGTTTGATTGTGGTACCCTATGGCCTGGCAACATGACTGAGGTTTGATTCTGGATGCCTGTGGCCTGGGAACATGACTGAGGCATGATTCTGGAAACCTGTGGCCTGGGAACATGACATCTGTTTAGATTGTGGAATACTGTGCCCCGGGAACCTGACTGAGCCTTGGTTCTGGAACCCTGTGGACTGGGAACATGACTGAGGTTTTATTCTGGAACCCTGTAGCCTGGGACCATAACTGAGGATTGATTCTGGAACCCTGTGGCCTGGGCACATGACAACGGTGGATTCTGGAACCCTGTGGACTAGGAACATGACTGAGGTTTTATTCTGGAACCTTGTAGCCTGGGAACATAACTGAGGATTGATTCTGGAACCCTGTGGCCTGGGAACATGACATGGGTGGATTCTGGAACCCTGAGGCCTGGGAACATGACATCTGTTTAGATTGTGGAATACTGTGCCCTGGGAACGTGACTGAGCCTTGGTTCTGGAACCCTGTGGACTGGGAACATGACTGACGTTTTATTCTGGAACCCTGTAGCCTGGGAACATAACTGAGGATTGATTCTGGAACCCTGTGGCCTGGGAACATGACTGGGATTTGATTTCTGAAACCTGTGTCCAGGGAAAATGACTGAGGTTTTATTCTGGAACCCTGTGTCCTGGGAACACGACTGAGGTTTGATTCAGGAACCATGTGGCCTGGGAACATGACATCTGTTTAGATTGTGGAATACTCTGCCCCGGGAACCTGACTGAGCCTTGGTTCTGGACCCCTGTGGACTGGGAACATGACTGAGGTTTTATTCTGGAACCCTGTGTCCTGTTAACATGACATGGGTGGATTCTGGAACCCTGAGGCCTGGGAACATGAAATCTGTTTAGATTGTGGAATACTGTGGCCTGGGAACTTGACTGAGCCTTGGTTCTGGAAACCTGTGGACTGGGAATATGACTGAGGTTTTATTCTGGAGCCGCGTAGCCTGGGAACATAACTGAGGATATACTTTGGAACCCTGTGGCCCAGGAACATGACATGGGTGGATTCTGGAAACCTGAGGCCTTGGAACATGATATCTGTTTAGATTGTGGAATACTGTGGCCCGGGAACCTGACTGAGCCTTGGTTCTGGAACCCTGTGGACTGGGAACATGACTGAGGTTTTATTCTGGAACCCTGTAGCCTGGGAACATAACTGAGGATTGATTCTGGAAGCCTGTGGCCTGGGAACATGACATCGGTGGATTCTGGAACACTGTGGCCTGGGAACCTGCGAACGGTTTGACTCTGGAACCCTGTGGCCTGGGAACACGAAATCGTTTTGATTCCGGAAATCTGAGGCCTGGCAACATGACTGAGGTTTGATTCTGGATCTCTGTGGCCTGGGAAAATGACTGAGGCGTGATTCTGAAGACCTGTGGCCTGGAAACATGACATCTGTTTAGATTGTGGAATACTTTGGCCCGGGAACCTGACTGAGCCTTGGTTCTGGAACACTGTGCACTAGGAACATGACTGAGGTTTTATTCTGGAACCCTGTAGCCTGGGAACATAACTGAGGATTGATTCTGGAACCCTGTGGCCTGGGAACATAACATGGGTGGATTCTGGAACCCTGAGGCCTGGGAACAAGACATCTGTTTAGCTTGTGGAATACTGTGATCCGGGAACCTGACTGAGACTTGGTTCTGGAACCCTATGTACTGGGAATATGACTGAGGTTTTATTCTGGAACCCTGTAGCCTGGGAACATAACTGAGGATTGATTCTGGAACCCTGTGGCCTGGGAACATGACATGGGTGGATTCTGGAACCCTGAGGCCTGGGAACATGACATCTGTTTAGATTGTGGAATACTGTGCCCCGGGTACCTGACTGAGCCTTGATTCTGGAACCCTGTGGACTGGGAACATGACTGAGGTTTGATGGTGGAAACCTGTGGCCTGGAAACATGACTGAGGATTGATTCTGGAAGACTGTGGCCAGGGAACATGATATCTGGTTGATTCTGGAAACCTGTGTCCTGGGAACAAGACTGAAGTTTGACTCTGGAACCCTGTGGCCTGGGAACATGACTGAGGTTTGTTTCTGGAAGACTGTTCCCTGGGAACATGACTGCGGTTTGATTCTGGACACCTGTATCCTGGGAACAAGACTGAGGTTTGATTCTGCAACCCTGTGGCTTGGGAACATGACTGAGGTTTGTTTCTGGAAGCCTGTTCTCTGGGAACATGACTGAGGTTTGATTCTGGACACCTGTGTCCTGGGAACATGACTGAGGTTTGATTGTTGAAACCTGTGGCCTTCGAACATGACTCAGGTTGATTCTGGAACCATGTGTCCTGGGAATATGACTGAGGTTTGATTCTGGAAACCTTTGGCCTGGGAAAATGACTGAGGTTTCATTGTGGAAACATGTGGCCTGGGATCATGACTGAGGTTCGATGGTGGAACACTCTGGCCTGGCAAAATGACTGAGGCTTGATTCTGGAGCCCTGTTTACTGGGAACATGACTGAGGTTTGATGGCAGAAACCTGTGGACTGGCAACATGACTGAGGTTTGATTTGGAACCCTGTGCACGGGGACCATGACTGAGGCCTGATACTGGAACCCCGTGGCATGGGAACATGACATTGGTTTGATTCTGGAGCCCTGTTTACTGGGAACATGACTGAGGTTTCATGGTTGAATCCTGTGGCCTGGCAACATGATTGAGGTTTGATAGTGGAACCCTCAGGCTTGGGAACATGAGTGAGGCTTGATGGTGGAACACTGTGGCCTGGCAATATGCCTGAGGTTTGATGGTGGAACCCTGTGGCTTGGCAAGATGACTTAGGTTAGATTGTGGAACACTCTGACCTGGGAACATGACTGAGGCTTGATGGTGGAACCGTGGCCTGGCAACAGGACTGAGGTTTGATTGTGGAACCCTCTGGCCTGGGAATATGACTGAGGTTTAATTGTGGAACCCTGTGGCCTGGGAACATGACTGGGATTTGATTTCTGAAACCTGTGTCCAGGGAACATGACTGAGGTTTTATTCTGGAACCCTGTGTCCTGGGAACACGACTGAGGTTTGATTCTGTAACCATGTGGCCTGGGAATATGACTGAGGTTTGATTCTGGAAACCCTTGGCCTGGGAACATGACTGATGTTAGAATGTGGAATCCTGTGGCCTGGGAACATGACATCGGTTTGGATTCTGGTACCCTGTTGCCTGGGAACATGAAATCGGTTTGATTCTGTAAACCTGAGGTCTGGGAATATGACTGAGGTTTGATTGTGGTACCCTATGGCCTGGCAACATGACTGAGGTTTGATTCTGGATGCCTGTGGCCTGGGAACATGACTGAGGCATGATTCTGGAAACCTGTGGCCTGGGAACATGACATCTGTTTAGATTGTGGAATACTGTGCCCCGGGAACCTGACTGAGCCTTGGTTCTGGAACCCTGTGGACTGGGAACATGACTGAGGTTTTATTCTGGAACCCTGTAGCCTGGGACCATAACTGAGGATTGATTCTGGAACCCTGTGGCCTGGGCACATGACAACGGTGGATTCTGGAACCCTGTGGACTAGGAACATGACTGAGGTTTTATTCTGGAACCTTGTAGCCTGGGAACATAACTGAGGATTGATTCTGGAACCCTGTGGCCTGGGAACATGACATGGGTGGATTCTGGAACCCTGAGGCCTGGTAACATGACATCTGTTTAGATTGTGGAATACTGTGCCCTGGGAACGTGACTGAGCCTTGGTTCTGGAACCCTGTGGACGGGGAACATGACTGACGTTTTATTCTGGAACCCTGTAGCCTGGGAACATAACTGAGGATTGATTCTGGAACCCTGTGGCCTGGGAACATGACTGGGATTTGATTTCTGAAACCTGTGTCCAGGGAAAATGACTGAGGTTTTATTCTGGAACCCTGTGTCCTGGGAACACGACTGAGGTTTGATTCTGGAACCATGTGGCCTGGGAACATGACATCTGTTTAGATTGTGGAATACTCTGCCCCGGGAACCTGACTGAGCCTTGGTTCTGGACCCCTGTGGACTGGGAACATGACTGAGGTTTTATTCTGGAACCCTGTGTCCTGTTAACATGACATGGGTGGATTCTGGAACCCTGAGGCCTGGGAACATGAAATCTGTTTAGATTGTGGAATACTGTGGCCTGGGAACTTGACTGAGCCTTGGTTCTGGAAACCTGTGGACTGGGAATATGACTGAGGTTTTATTCTGGAGCCGTGTAGCCTGGGAACATAACTGAGGATTCACTTTGGAACCCTGTGGCCCAGGAACATGACATGGGTGGATTCTGGAAACCTGAGGCCTTGGAACATGACATCTGTTTAGATTGTGGAATACTGTGGCCCGGGAACCTGACTGAGCCTTGGTTCTGGAACCCTGTGGACTGGGAACATGACTGAGGTTTTATTCTGGAACCCTGTAGACTGGGAACATAACTGAGGATTGATTCTGGAAGCCTGTTGCCTGGGAACATAACATCGGTGGATTCTGGAACACTGTGGCCTGGGAACCTGCGAACGGTTTGACTCTGGAACCCTGTGTCCTGGGAACACGAAATCGTTTTGATTCCGGAAATCTGAGGCCTGGCAACATGACTGAGGTTTGATTCTGGATCTCTGTGGCCTGGGAAAATGACTGAGGCGTGATTCTGAAGACCTGTGGCCTGGAAACATGACATCTGTTTAGATTGTGGAATACTTTGGCCCGGGAACCTGACTGAGCCTTGGTTCTGGAACACTGTGCACTAGGAACATGACTGAGGTTTTATTCTGGAACCCTGTAGCCTGGGAACATAACTGAGGATTGATTCTGGAACCCTGTGGCCTGGGAACATAACATGGGTGGATTCTGGAACCCTGAGGCCTGGGAACAAGACATCTGTTTAGCTTGTGGAATACTGTGACCCGGGAACCTGACTGAGCCTTGGTTCTGGAACCCTATGTACTGGGAATATGACTGAGGTTTTATTCTGGAACCCTGTAGCCTGGGAACATAACTGAGGATTGATTCTGGAACCCTGTGGCCTGGGAACATGACATGGGTGGATTCTGGAACCCTGAGGCCTGGGAACATGACATCTGTTTAGATTGTGGAATACTGTGCCCCGGGTACCTGACTGAGCCTTGATTCTGGAACCCTGTGGACTGGGAACATGACTGAGGTTTTATTCCGGAACCCTGTAGCCTGCGAACATAACTGAAGATTGATTCTGGAACCCCGTGGCCTGGCCGCATGACATCGGTGGATTCTGGAACTCTGTGGCCTGGGAACCTGCGAACGGTTTGACTCTGGTACCCTGTGGCCTGGGAACATGTCTGAGGTTTGATGGTGGAAACCTGTCGCCTGGCAACATGACTGAGGAATGATTCTGGAAGACTGTGGCCAGGGAACATGATATCTGGTTGATTCTGGAAACCTGTGTCCTGGGAACAAGACTGAAGTTTGACTCTGGAACCCTGTGGCCTGGGAACATGACTGAGGTTTGTTTCTGGAAGCCTGTTCCCTGGGAACATGACTGCGGTTTGATTCTGGACACCTGTATCCTGGGAACAAGACTGAGGTTTGATTCTGCAACCCTGTGGCTTGGGAACATGACTGAGGTTTGTTTCTGGAAGCCTGTTCTCTGGGAACATGACTGAGGTTTGATTCTGGACACCTGTGTCCTGGGAACATGACTGAGGTTTGATTGTTGAAACCTGTGGCCTTCGAACATGACTCAGGTTGATTCTGGAACCATGTGTCCTGGGAATATGACTGAGGTTTGATTCTGGAAACCTTTGGCCTGGGAAAATGACTGAGGTTTTCATTGTGGAAATATGTGGCCTGGGATCATGACTGAGGTTTGATGGTGGAACACTCTGGCCTGGCAATATGACTGAGGCTTGATTCTGGAGCCCTGTTTACTGGGAACATGACTGAGGTTTGATGGCAGAAACCTGTGGACTGGCAACATGACTGAGGTTTGATTTGGAACCCTGTGCACGGGGACCATGACTGAGGCCTGATACTGGAACCCCGTGGCATGGGAACATGACATTGGTTTGATTCTGGAGCCCTGTTTACTGGGAACATGACTGAGGTTTCATGGTTGAATCCTGTGGCCTGGCCACATGATTGAGGTTTGATAGTGGAACCCTCAGGCTTGGGAACATGAGTGAGGCTTGATGGTGGAACACTGTGGCCTGGCAATATGCCTGAGGTTTGATGGTGGAACCCTGTGGCTTGGCAAGATGACTTAGGTTAGATTGTGGAACACTCTGACCTGGGAACATGACTGAGGCTTGATGGTGGAACCGTGGCCTGGCCACAGGACTGAGGTTTGATTGTGGAACCCTCTGGCCTGGGAATATGACTGAGGTTTAATTGTGGAACCCTGTGGCCTGGGAACATGACTGGGATTTGATTTCTGAAACCTGTGTCCAGGGAACATGACTGAGGTTTTATTCTGGAACCCTGTGTCCTGGGAACACGACTGAGGTTTGATTCTGTAACCATGTGGCCTGGGAATATGACTGAGGTTTGATTCTGGAAACCATTGGCCTGGGAACATGACTGATGTTAGAATGTGGAATCCTGTGGCCTGGGAACATGACATCGGTTTGGATTCTGGTACCCTGTTGCCTGGGAACATGAAATCGGTTTGATTCTGTAAACCTGAGGTCTGGGAATATGACTGAGGTTTGATTGTGGTACCCTATGGCCTGGCAACATGACTGAGGTTTGATTCTGGATGCCTGTGGCCTGGGAACATGACTGAGGCATGATTCTGGAAACCTGTGGCCTGGGAACATGACATCTGTTTAGATTGTGGAATACTGTGCCCCGGGAACCTGACTGAGCCTTGGTTCTGGAACCCTGTGGACTGGGAACATGACTGAGGTTTTATTCTGGAACCCTGTAGCCTGGGACCATAACTGAGGATTGATTCTGGAACCCTGTGGCCTGGGCACATGACAACGGTGGATTCTGGAACCCTGTGGACTAGGAACATGACTGAGGTTTTATTCTGGAACCTTGTAGCCTGGGAACATAACTGAGGATTGATTCTGGAACCCTGTGGCCTGGGAACATGACATGGGTGGATTCTGGAACCCTGAGGCCTGGGAACATGACATCTGTTTAGATTGTGGAATACTGTGCCCTGGGAACGTGACTGAGCCTTGGTTCTGGAACCCTGTAGCCTGGGAACATAACTGAGGATTGATTCTGGAACCCTGTGGCCTGGGAACATGACTGGGATTTGATTTCTGAAACCTGTGTCCAGGGAAAATGACTGAGGTTTTATTCTGGAACCCTGTGTCCTGGGAACACGACTGAGGTTTGATTCAGGAACCATGTGGCCTGGGAACATGACATCTGTTTAGATTGTGGAATACTCTGCCCCGGGAACCTGACTGAGCCTTGGTTCTGGACCCCTGTGGACTGGGAACATGACTGAGGTTTTATTCTGGAACCCTGTGTCCTGTTAACATGACATGGGTGGATTCTGGAACCCTGAGGCCTGGGAACATGAAATCTGTTTAGATTGTGGAATACTGTGGCCTGGGAACTTGACTGAGCCTTGGTTCTGGAAACCTGTGGACTGGGAATATGACTGAGGTTTTATTCTGGAGCCGTGTAGCCTGGGAACATAACTGAGGATATACTTTGGAACCCTGTGGCCCAGGAACATGACATGGGTGGATTCTGGAAACCTGAGGCCTTGGAACATGATATCTGTTTAGATTGTGGAATACTGTGGCCCGGGAACCTGACTGAGCCTTGGTTCTGGAACCCTGTGGACTGGGAACATGACTGAGGTTTTATTCTGGAACCCTGTAGCCTGGGAACATAACTGAGGATTGATTCTGGAAGCCTGTGGCCTGGGAACATGACATCGGTGGATTCTGGAACACTGTGGCCTGGGAACCTGCGAACGGTTTGACTCTGGAACCCTGTGGCCTGGGAACACGAAATCGTTTTGATTCCGGAAATCTGAGGCCTGGCAACATGACTGAGGTTTGATTCTGGATCTCTGTGGCCTGGGAAAATGACTGAGGCGTGATTCTGAAGACCTGTGGCCTGGAAACATGACATCTGTTTAGATTGTGGAATACTTTGGCCCGGGAACCTGACTGAGCCTTGGTTCTGGAACACTGTGCACTAGGAACATGACTGAGGTTTTATTCTGGAACCCTGTAGCCTGGGAACATAACTGAGGATTGATTCTGGAACCCTGTGGCCTGGGAACATAACATGGGTGGATTCTGGAACCCTGAGGCCTGGGAACAAGACATCTGTTTAGCTTGTGGAATACTGTGACCCGGGAACCTGACTGAGCCTTGGTTCTGGAACCCTATGTACTGGGAATATGACTGAGGTTTTATTCTGGAACCCTGTAGCCTGGGAACATAACTGAGGACTGATTCTGGAACCCTGTGGCCTGGGAACATGACATGGGTGGATTCTGGAACCCTGAGGCCTGGGAACATGACATCTGTTTAGATTGTGGAATACTGTGCCCCGGGTACCTGACTGAGCCTTGATTCTGGAACCCTGTGGACTGGGAACATGACTGAGGTTTTATTCCGGAACCCTGTAGCCTGCGAACATAACTGAGGATTGATTCTGGAACCCTGTGGCCTGGCCGCATGACATCGGTGGATTCTGGAACTCTGTGGCCTGGGAACCTGCGAACGGTTTGACTCTGGTACCCTGTGGCCTGGGAACATTACTGAGGTTTGATTCTGGATGCCTGTGGCCTGGGAACATGACTGAGGCATGATTCTGGAAACCTGTGGCCTGGGAACATGACATCTGTTTAGATTGTGGAATACTGTGCCCCGGGAACCTGACTGAGCCTTGGTTCTGGAACCCTGTGGACTGGGAACATGACTGAGGTTTTATTCTGGAACCCTGTAGCCTGGGACCATAACTGAGGATTGATTCTGGAACCCTGTGGCCTGGGCACATGACAACGGTGGATTCTGGAACCCTGTGGACTAGGAACATGACTGAGGTTTTATTCTGGAACCTTGTAGCCTGGGAACATAACTGAGGATTGATTCTGGAACCCTGTGGCCTGGGAACATGACATGGGTGGATGCTGGAACCCTGAGGCCTGGGAACATGACATCTGTTTAGATTGTGGAATACTGTGCCCTGGGAACGTGACTGAGCCTTGGTTCTGGAACCCTGTGGACTGGGAACATGACTGACGTTTTATTCTGGAACCCTGTAGCCTGGGAACATAACTGAGGATTGATTCTGGAACCCTGTGGCCTGGGAACATGACTGGGATTTGATTTCTGAAACCTGTGTCCAGGGAAAATGACTGAGGTTTTATTCTGGAACCCTGTGTCCTGGGAACACGACTGAGGTTTGATTCTGGAACCATGTGGCCTGGGAATATGACTTAGGTTTGATTCTGGAAACCATTGGCCTGGGAACATGACTGATGTTAGAGTGTGGAATCCTGTGCCCTGGGAACATGACATCGGTTTGGATTCTGGTACCCTGTTGCCTGGAAACATGAAATCGGTTTGATTCTGGAAACCTTAGGCCTGGGAATATGACTGAGGTTTGATGGTGGTACCCTATGGCCTGGCAACATGACTGAGGTTTCATTCTGGATCCCTGTGGCCTGGGAACATGACATCTGTTTAGATTGTGGAATACTGTGCCCCGGGAACCTGACTGAGCCTTGGTTCTGGACCCCTGTGGACTGGGAACATGACTTAGGTTTTATTCTGGAACCCTGTGTCCTGTTAACATGACATGGGTGGATTCTGGAACCCTGAGGCCTGGGAACATGAAATCTGTTTAGATTGTGGAATACTGTGGCCTGGGAACTTGACTGAGCCTTGGTTCAGGAAACCTGTGAACTGGGAATATGACTGAGGTTTTATTCTGGAACCCTGTAGCCTGGGAACATAACTGAGGATTGATTCTGGAACCCTGTGGCCTGGGAACATGACATGGGTGGATTCTGGAACCCTGAGGCCTGGGAACATGACATCTGTTTAGATTGTGGAATACTGTGCCCCGGGTACCTGACTGAGCCTTGATTCTGGAACCCTGTGGACTGGGAACATGACTGAGGTTTTATTCCGGAACCCTGTAGCCTGCGAACATAACTGAAGATTGATTCTGGAACCCCGTGGCCTGGCCGCATGACATCGGTGGATTCTGGAACTCTGTGGCCTGGGAACCTGCGAACGGTTTGACTCTGGTACCCTGTGGCCTGGGAACATGTCTGAGGTTTGATGGTGGAAACCTGTCGCCTGGCAACATGACTGAGGATTGATTCTGGAAGACTGTGGCCAGGGAACATGATATCTGGTTGATTCTGGAAACCTGTGTCCTGGGAACAAGACTGAAGTTTGACTCTGGAACCCTGTGGCCTGGGAACATGACTGAGGTTTGTTTCTGGAAGACTGTTCCCTGGGAACATGACTGCGGTTTGATTCTGGACACCTGTATCCTGGGAACAAGACTGAGGTTTGATTCTGCAACCCTGTGGCTTGGGAACATGACTGAGGTTTGTTTCTGGAAGCCTGTTCTCTGGGAACATGACTGAGGTTTGATTCTGGACACCTGTGTCCTGGGAACATGACTGAGGTTTGATTGTTGAAACCTGTGGCCTTCGAACATGACTCAGGTTGATTCTGGAACCATGTGTCCTGGGAATATGACTGAGGTTTGATTCTGGAAACCTTTGGCCTGGGAAAATGACTGAGGTTTCATTGTGGAAACATGTGGCCTGGGATCATGACTGAGGTTCGATGGTGGAACACTCTGGCCTGGCAAAATGACTGAGGCTTGATTCTGGAGCCCTGTTTACTGGGAACATGACTGAGGTTTGATGGCAGAAACCTGTGGACTGGCAACATGACTGAGGTTTGATTTGGAACCCTGTGCACGGGGACCATGACTGAGGCCTGATACTGGAACCCCGTGGCATGGGAACATGACATTGGTTTGATTCTGGAGCCCTGTTTACTGGGAACATGACTGAGGTTTCATGGTTGAATCCTGTGGCCTGGCCACATGATTGAGGTTTGATAGTGGAACCCTCAGGCTTGGGAACATGAGTGAGGCTTGATGGTGGAACACTGTGGCCTGGCAATATGCCTGAGGTTTGATGGTGGAACCCTGTGGCTTGGCAAGATGACTTAGGTTAGATTGTGGAACACTCTGACCTGGGAACATGACTGAGGCTTGATGGTGGAACCGTGGCCTGGCCACAGGACTGAGGTTTGATTGTGGAACCCTCTGGCCTGGGAATATGACTGAGGTTTAATTGTGGAACCCTGTGGCCTGGGAACATGACTGGGATTTGATTTCTGAAACCTGTGTCCAGGGAACATGACTGAGGTTTTATTCTGGAACCCTGTGTCCTGGGAACACGACTGAGGTTTGATTCTGTAACCATGTGGCCTGGGAATATGACTGAGGTTTGATTCTGGAAACCATTGGCCTGGGAACATGACTGATGTTAGAATGTGGAATCCTGTGGCCTGGGAACATGACATCGGTTTGGATTCTGGTACCCTGTTGCCTGGGAACATGAAATCGGTTTGATTCTGTAAACCTGAGGTCTGGGAATATGACTGAGGTTTGATTGTGGTACCCTATGGCCTGGCAACATGACTGAGGTTTGATTCTGGATGCCTGTGGCCTGGGAACATGACTGAGGCATGATTCTGGAAACCTGTGGCCTGGGAACATGACATCTGTTTAGATTGTGGAATACTGTGCCCCGGGAACCTGACTGAGCCTTGGTTCTGGAACCCTGTGGACTGGGAACATGACTGAGGTTTTATTCTGGAACCCTGTAGCCTGGGACCATAACTGAGGATTGATTCTGGAACCCTGTGGCCTGGGCACATGACAACGGTGGATTCTGGAACCCTGTGGACTAGGAACATGACTGAGGTTTTATTCTGGAACCTTGTAGCCTGGGAACATAACTGAGGATTGATTCTGGAACCCTGTGGCCTGGGAACATGACATGGGTGGATTCTGGAACCCTGAGGCCTGGGAACATGACATCTGTTTAGATTGTGGAATACTGTGCCCTGGGAACGTGACTGAGCCTTGGTTCTGGAACCCTGTAGCCTGGGAACATAACTGAGGATTGATTCTGGAACCCTGTGGCCTGGGAACATGACTGGGATTTGATTTCTGAAACCTGTGTCCAGGGAAAATGACTGAGGTTTTATTCTGGAACCCTGTGTCCTGGGAACACGACTGAGGTTTGATTCAGGAACCATGTGGCCTGGGAACATGACATCTGTTTAGATTGTGGAATACTCTGCCCCGGGAACCTGACTGAGCCTTGGTTCTGGACCCCTGTGGACTGGGAACATGACTGAGGTTTTATTCTGGAACCCTGTGTCCTGTTAACATGACATGGGTGGATTCTGGAACCCTGAGGCCTGGGAACATGAAATCTGTTTAGATTGTGGAATACTGTGGCCTGGGAACTTGACTGAGCCTTGGTTCTGGAAACCTGTGGACTGGGAATATGACTGAGGTTTTATTCTGGAGCCGTGTAGCCTGGGAACATAACTGAGGATATACTTTGGAACCCTGTGGCCCAGGAACATGACATGGGTGGATTCTGGAAACCTGAGGCCTTGGAACATGATATCTGTTTAGATTGTGGAATACTGTGGCCCGGGAACCTGACTGAGCCTTGGTTCTGGAACCCTGTGGACTGGGAACATGACTGAGGTTTTATTCTGGAACCCTGTAGCCTGGGAACATAACTGAGGATTGATTCTGGAAGCCTGTGGCCTGGGAACATGACATCGGTGGATTCTGGAACACTGTGGCCTGGGAACCTGCGAACGGTTTGACTCTGGAACCCTGTGGCCTGGGAACACGAAATCGTTTTGATTCCGGAAATCTGAGGCCTGGCAACATGACTGAGGTTTGATTCTGGATCTCTGTGGCCTGGGAAAATGACTGAGGCGTGATTCTGAAGACCTGTGGCCTGGAAACATGACATCTGTTTAGATTGTGGAATACTTTGGCCCGGGAACCTGACTGAGCCTTGGTTCTGGAACACTGTGCACTAGGAACATGACTGAGGTTTTATTCTGGAACCCTGTAGCCTGGGAACATAACTGAGGATTGATTCTGGAACCCTGTGGCCTGGGAACATAACATGGGTGGATTCTGGAACCCTGAGGCCTGGGAACAAGACATCTGTTTAGCTTGTGGAATACTGTGACCCGGGAACCTGACTGAGCCTTGGTTCTGGAACCCTATGTACTGGGAATATGACTGAGGTTTTATTCTGGAACCCTGTAGCCTGGGAACATAACTGAGGACTGATTCTGGAACCCTGTGGCCTGGGAACATGACATGGGTGGATTCTGGAACCCTGAGGCCTGGGAACATGACATCTGTTTAGATTGTGGAATACTGTGCCCCGGGTACCTGACTGAGCCTTGATTCTGGAACCCTGTGGACTGGGAACATGACTGAGGTTTTATTCCGGAACCCTGTAGCCTGCGAACATAACTGAGGATTGATTCTGGAACCCTGTGGCCTGGCCGCATGACATCGGTGGATTCTGGAACTCTGTGGCCTGGGAACCTGCGAACGGTTTGACTCTGGTACCCTGTGGCCTGGGAACATTACTGAGGTTTGATTCTGGATGCCTGTGGCCTGGGAACATGACTGAGGCATGATTCTGGAAACCTGTGGCCTGGGAACATGACATCTGTTTAGATTGTGGAATACTGTGCCCCGGGAACCTGACTGAGCCTTGGTTCTGGAACCCTGTGGACTGGGAACATGACTGAGGTTTTATTCTGGAACCCTGTAGCCTGGGACCATAACTGAGGATTGATTCTGGAACCCTGTGGCCTGGGCACATGACAACGGTGGATTCTGGAACCCTGTGGACTAGGAACATGACTGAGGTTTTATTCTGGAACCTTGTAGCCTGGGAACATAACTGAGGATTGATTCTGGAACCCTGTGGCCTGGGAACATGACATGGGTGGATGCTGGAACCCTGAGGCCTGGGAACATGACATCTGTTTAGATTGTGGAATACTGTGCCCTGGGAACGTGACTGAGCCTTGGTTCTGGAACCCTGTGGACTGGGAACATGACTGACGTTTTATTCTGGAACCCTGTAGCCTGGGAACATAACTGAGGATTGATTCTGGAACCCTGTGGCCTGGGAACATGACTGGGATTTGATTTCTGAAACCTGTGTCCAGGGAAAATGACTGAGGTTTTATTCTGGAACCCTGTGTCCTGGGAACACGACTGAGGTTTGATTCTGGAACCATGTGGCCTGGGAATATGACTTAGGTTTGATTCTGGAAACCATTGGCCTGGGAACATGACTGATGTTAGAGTGTGGAATCCTGTGCCCTGGGAACATGACATCGGTTTGGATTCTGGTACCCTGTTGCCTGGAAACATGAAATCGGTTTGATTCTGGAAACCTTAGGCCTGGGAATATGACTGAGGTTTGATGGTGGTACCCTATGGCCTGGCAACATGACTGAGGTTTCATTCTGGATCCCTGTGGCCTGGGAACATGACATCTGTTTAGATTGTGGAATACTGTGCCCCGGGAACCTGACTGAGCCTTGGTTCTGGACCCCTGTGGACTGGGAACATGACTTAGGTTTTATTCTGGAACCCTGTGTCCTGTTAACATGACATGGGTGGATTCTGGAACCCTGAGGCCTGGGAACATGAAATCTGTTTAGATTGTGGAATACTGTGGCCTGGGAACTTGACTGAGCCTTGGTTCAGGAAACCTGTGAACTGGGAATATGACTGAGGTTTTATTCTGGAACCCTGTAGCCTGGGAACATAACTGAGGATTGATTCTGGAACCCTGTGGCCTGGGAACATGACATGGGTGGATTCTGGAACCCTGAGGCCTGGGAACATGACATCTGTTTAGATTGTGGAATACTGTGCCCCGGGTACCTGACTGAGCCTTGATTCTGGAACCCTGTGGACTGGGAACATGACTGAGGTTTTATTCCGGAACCCTGTAGCCTGCGAACATAACTGAAGATTGATTCTGGAACCCCGTGGCCTGGCCGCATGACATCGGTGGATTCTGGAACTCTGTGGCCTGGGAACCTGCGAACGGTTTGACTCTGGTACCCTGTGGCCTGGGAACATGTCTGAGGTTTGATGGTGGAAACCTGTCGCCTGGCAACATGACTGAGGATTGATTCTGGAAGACTGTGGCCAGGGAACATGATATCTGGTTGATTCTGGAAACCTGTGTCCTGGGAACAAGACTGAAGTTTGACTCTGGAACCCTGTGGCCTGGGAACATGACTGAGGTTTGTTTCTGGAAGACTGTTCCCTGGGAACATGACTGCGGTTTGATTCTGGACACCTGTATCCTGGGAACAAGACTGAGGTTTGATTCTGCAACCCTGTGGCTTGGGAACATGACTGAGGTTTGTTTCTGGAAGCCTGTTCTCTGGGAACATGACTGAGGTTTGATTCTGGACACCTGTGTCCTGGGAACATGACTGAGGTTTGATTGTTGAAACCTGTGGCCTTCGAACATGACTCAGGTTGATTCTGGAACCATGTGTCCTGGGAATATGACTGAGGTTTGATTCTGGAAACCTTTGGCCTGGGAAAATGACTGAGGTTTCATTGTGGAAACATGTGGCCTGGGATCATGACTGAGGTTCGATGGTGGAACACTCTGGCCTGGCAAAATGACTGAGGCTTGATTCTGGAGCCCTGTTTACTGGGAACATGACTGAGGTTTGATGGCAGAAACCTGTGGACTGGCAACATGACTGAGGTTTGATTTGGAACCCTGTGCACGGGGACCATGACTGAGGCCTGATACTGGAACCCCGTGGCATGGGAACATGACATTGGTTTGATTCTGGAGCCCTGTTTACTGGGAACATGACTGAGGTTTCATGGTTGAATCCTGTGGCCTGGCAACATGATTGAGGTTTGATAGTGGAACCCTCAGGCTTGGGAACATGAGTGAGGCTTGATGGTGGAACACTGTGGCCTGGCAATATGCCTGAGGTTTGATGGTGGAACCCTGTGGCTTGGCAAGATGACTTAGGTTAGATTGTGGAACACTCTGACCTGGGAACATGACTGAGGCTTGATGGTGGAACCGTGGCCTGGCAACAGGACTGAGGTTTGATTGTGGAACCCTCTGGCCTGGGAATATGACTGAGGTTTAATTGTGGAACCCTGTGGCCTGGGAACATGACTGGGATTTGATTTCTGAAACCTGTGTCCAGGGAACATGACTGAGGTTTTATTCTGGAACCCTGTGTCCTGGGAACACGACTGAGGTTTGATTCTGTAACCATGTGGCCTGGGAATATGACTGAGGTTTGATTCTGGAAACCCTTGGCCTGGGAACATGACTGATGTTAGAATGTGGAATCCTGTGGCCTGGGAACATGACATCGGTTTGGATTCTGGTACCCTGTTGCCTGGGAACATGAAATCGGTTTGATTCTGTAAACCTGAGGTCTGGGAATATGACTGAGGTTTGATTGTGGTACCCTATGGCCTGGCAACATGACTGAGGTTTGATTCTGGATGCCTGTGGCCTGGGAACATGACTGAGGCATGATTCTGGAAACCTGTGGCCTGGGAACATGACATCTGTTTAGATTGTGGAATACTGTGCCCCGGGAACCTGACTGAGCCTTGGTTCTGGAACCCTGTGGACTGGGAACATGACTGAGGTTTTATTCTGGAACCCTGTAGCCTGGGACCATAACTGAGGATTGATTCTGGAACCCTGTGGCCTGGGCACATGACAACGGTGGATTCTGGAACCCTGTGGACTAGGAACATGACTGAGGTTTTATTCTGGAACCTTGTAGCCTGGGAACATAACTGAGGATTGATTCTGGAACCCTGTGGCCTGGGAACATGACATGGGTGGATTCTGGAACCCTGAGGCCTGGTAACATGACATCTGTTTAGATTGTGGAATACTGTGCCCTGGGAACGTGACTGAGCCTTGGTTCTGGAACCCTGTGGACGGGGAACATGACTGACGTTTTATTCTGGAACCCTGTAGCCTGGGAACATAACTGAGGATTGATTCTGGAACCCTGTGGCCTGGGAACATGACTGGGATTTGATTTCTGAAACCTGTGTCCAGGGAAAATGACTGAGGTTTTATTCTGGAACCCTGTGTCCTGGGAACACGACTGAGGTTTGATTCTGGAACCATGTGGCCTGGGAACATGACATCTGTTTAGATTGTGGAATACTCTGCCCCGGGAACCTGACTGAGCCTTGGTTCTGGACCCCTGTGGACTGGGAACATGACTGAGGTTTTATTCTGGAACCCTGTGTCCTGTTAACATGACATGGGTGGATTCTGGAACCCTGAGGCCTGGGAACATGAAATCTGTTTAGATTGTGGAATACTGTGGCCTGGGAACTTGACTGAGCCTTGGTTCTGGAAACCTGTGGACTGGGAATATGACTGAGGTTTTATTCTGGAGCCGTGTAGCCTGGGAACATAACTGAGGATTCACTTTGGAACCCTGTGGCCCAGGAACATGACATGGGTGGATTCTGGAAACCTGAGGCCTTGGAACATGACATCTGTTTAGATTGTGGAATACTGTGGCCCGGGAACCTGACTGAGCCTTGGTTCTGGAACCCTGTGGACTGGGAACATGACTGAGGTTTTATTCTGGAACCCTGTAGACTGGGAACATAACTGAGGATTGATTCTGGAAGCCTGTTGCCTGGGAACATAACATCGGTGGATTCTGGAACACTGTGGCCTGGGAACCTGCGAACGGTTTGACTCTGGAACCCTGTGTCCTGGGAACACGAAATCGTTTTGATTCCGGAAATCTGAGGCCTGGCAACATGACTGAGGTTTGATTCTGGATCTCTGTGGCCTGGGAAAATGACTGAGGCGTGATTCTGAAGACCTGTGGCCTGGAAACATGACATCTGTTTAGATTGTGGAATACTTTGGCCCGGGAACCTGACTGAGCCTTGGTTCTGGAACACTGTGCACTAGGAACATGACTGAGGTTTTATTCTGGAACCCTGTAGCCTGGGAACATAACTGAGGATTGATTCTGGAACCCTGTGGCCTGGGAACATAACATGGGTGGATTCTGGAACCCTGAGGCCTGGGAACAAGACATCTGTTTAGCTTGTGGAATACTGTGACCCGGGAACCTGACTGAGCCTTGGTTCTGGAACCCTATGTACTGGGAATATGACTGAGGTTTTATTCTGGAACCCTGTAGCCTGGGAACATAACTGAGGATTGATTCTGGAACCCTGTGGCCTGGGAACATGACATGGGTGGATTCTGGAACCCTGAGGCCTGGGAACATGACATCTGTTTAGATTGTGGAATACTGTGCCCCGGGTACCTGACTGAGCCTTGATTCTGGAACCCTGTGGACTGGGAACATGACTGAGGTTTTATTCCGGAACCCTGTAGCCTGCGAACATAACTGAAGATTGATTCTGGAACCCCGTGGCCTGGCCGCATGACATCGGTGGATTCTGGAACTCTGTGGCCTGGGAACCTGCGAACGGTTTGACTCTGGTACCCTGTGGCCTGGGAACATGTCTGAGGTTTGATGGTGGAAACCTGTCGCCTGGCAACATGACTGAGGAATGATTCTGGAAGACTGTGGCCAGGGAACATGATATCTGGTTGATTCTGGAAACCTGTGTCCTGGGAACAAGACTGAAGTTTGACTCTGGAACCCTGTGGCCTGGGAACATGACTGAGGTTTGTTTCTGGAAGCCTGTTCCCTGGGAACATGACTGCGGTTTGATTCTGGACACCTGTATCCTGGGAACAAGACTGAGGTTTGATTCTGCAACCCTGTGGCTTGGGAACATGACTGAGGTTTGTTTCTGGAAGCCTGTTCTCTGGGAACATGACTGAGGTTTGATTCTGGACACCTGTGTCCTGGGAACATGACTGAGGTTTGATTGTTGAAACCTGTGGCCTTCGAACATGACTCAGGTTGATTCTGGAACCATGTGTCCTGGGAATATGACTGAGGTTTGATTCTGGAAACCTTTGGCCTGGGAAAATGACTGAGGTTTTCATTGTGGAAATATGTGGCCTGGGATCATGACTGAGGTTTGATGGTGGAACACTCTGGCCTGGCAATATGACTGAGGCTTGATTCTGGAGCCCTGTTTACTGGGAACATGACTGAGGTTTGATGGCAGAAACCTGTGGACTGGCAACATGACTGAGGTTTGATTTGGAACCCTGTGCACGGGGACCATGACTGAGGCCTGATACTGGAACCCCGTGGCATGGGAACATGACATTGGTTTGATTCTGGAGCCCTGTTTACTGGGAACATGACTGAGGTTTCATGGTTGAATCCTGTGGCCTGGCCACATGATTGAGGTTTGATAGTGGAACCCTCAGGCTTGGGAACATGAGTGAGGCTTGATGGTGGAACACTGTGGCCTGGCAATATGCCTGAGGTTTGATGGTGGAACCCTGTGGCTTGGCAAGATGACTTAGGTTAGATTGTGGAACACTCTGACCTGGGAACATGACTGAGGCTTGATGGTGGAACCGTGGCCTGGCCACAGGACTGAGGTTTGATTGTGGAACCCTCTGGCCTGGGAATATGACTGAGGTTTAATTGTGGAACCCTGTGGCCTGGGAACATGACTGGGATTTGATTTCTGAAACCTGTGTCCAGGGAACATGACTGAGGTTTTATTCTGGAACCCTGTGTCCTGGGAACACGACTGAGGTTTGATTCTGTAACCATGTGGCCTGGGAATATGACTGAGGTTTGATTCTGGAAACCATTGGCCTGGGAACATGACTGATGTTAGAATGTGGAATCCTGTGGCCTGGGAACATGACATCGGTTTGGATTCTGGTACCCTGTTGCCTGGGAACATGAAATCGGTTTGATTCTGTAAACCTGAGGTCTGGGAATATGACTGAGGTTTGATTGTGGTACCCTATGGCCTGGCAACATGACTGAGGTTTGATTCTGGATGCCTGTGGCCTGGGAACATGACTGAGGCATGATTCTGGAAACCTGTGGCCTGGGAACATGACATCTGTTTAGATTGTGGAATACTGTGCCCCGGGAACCTGACTGAGCCTTGGTTCTGGAACCCTGTGGACTGGGAACATGACTGAGGTTTTATTCTGGAACCCTGTAGCCTGGGACCATAACTGAGGATTGATTCTGGAACCCTGTGGCCTGGGCACATGACAACGGTGGATTCTGGAACCCTGTGGACTAGGAACATGACTGAGGTTTTATTCTGGAACCTTGTAGCCTGGGAACATAACTGAGGATTGATTCTGGAACCCTGTGGCCTGGGAACATGACATGGGTGGATTCTGGAACCCTGAGGCCTGGGAACATGACATCTGTTTAGATTGTGGAATACTGTGCCCTGGGAACGTGACTGAGCCTTGGTTCTGGAACCCTGTAGCCTGGGAACATAACTGAGGATTGATTCTGGAACCCTGTGGCCTGGGAACATGACTGGGATTTGATTTCTGAAACCTGTGTCCAGGGAAAATGACTGAGGTTTTATTCTGGAACCCTGTGTCCTGGGAACACGACTGAGGTTTGATTCAGGAACCATGTGGCCTGGGAACATGACATCTGTTTAGATTGTGGAATACTCTGCCCCGGGAACCTGACTGAGCCTTGGTTCTGGACCCCTGTGGACTGGGAACATGACTGAGGTTTTATTCTGGAACCCTGTGTCCTGTTAACATGACATGGGTGGATTCTGGAACCCTGAGGCCTGGGAACATGAAATCTGTTTAGATTGTGGAATACTGTGGCCTGGGAACTTGACTGAGCCTTGGTTCTGGAAACCTGTGGACTGGGAATATGACTGAGGTTTTATTCTGGAGCCGTGTAGCCTGGGAACATAACTGAGGATATACTTTGGAACCCTGTGGCCCAGGAACATGACATGGGTGGATTCTGGAAACCTGAGGCCTTGGAACATGATATCTGTTTAGATTGTGGAATACTGTGGCCCGGGAACCTGACTGAGCCTTGGTTCTGGAACCCTGTGGACTGGGAACATGACTGAGGTTTTATTCTGGAACCCTGTAGCCTGGGAACATAACTGAGGATTGATTCTGGAAGCCTGTGGCCTGGGAACATGACATCGGTGGATTCTGGAACACTGTGGCCTGGGAACCTGCGAACGGTTTGACTCTGGAACCCTGTGGCCTGGGAACACGAAATCGTTTTGATTCCGGAAATCTGAGGCCTGGCAACATGACTGAGGTTTGATTCTGGATCTCTGTGGCCTGGGAAAATGACTGAGGCGTGATTCTGAAGACCTGTGGCCTGGAAACATGACATCTGTTTAGATTGTGGAATACTTTGGCCCGGGAACCTGACTGAGCCTTGGTTCTGGAACACTGTGCACTAGGAACATGACTGAGGTTTTATTCTGGAACCCTGTAGCCTGGGAACATAACTGAGGATTGATTCTGGAACCCTGTGGCCTGGGAACATAACATGGGTGGATTCTGGAACCCTGAGGCCTGGGAACAAGACATCTGTTTAGCTTGTGGAATACTGTGACCCGGGAACCTGACTGAGCCTTGGTTCTGGAACCCTATGTACTGGGAATATGACTGAGGTTTTATTCTGGAACCCTGTAGCCTGGGAACATAACTGAGGACTGATTCTGGAACCCTGTGGCCTGGGAACATGACATGGGTGGATTCTGGAACCCTGAGGCCTGGGAACATGACATCTGTTTAGATTGTGGAATACTGTGCCCCGGGTACCTGACTGAGCCTTGATTCTGGAACCCTGTGGACTGGGAACATGACTGAGGTTTTATTCCGGAACCCTGTAGCCTGCGAACATAACTGAGGATTGATTCTGGAACCCTGTGGCCTGGCCGCATGACATCGGTGGATTCTGGAACTCTGTGGCCTGGGAACCTGCGAACGGTTTGACTCTGGTACCCTGTGGCCTGGGAACATTACTGAGGTTTGATTCTGGATGCCTGTGGCCTGGGAACATGACTGAGGCATGATTCTGGAAACCTGTGGCCTGGGAACATGACATCTGTTTAGATTGTGGAATACTGTGCCCCGGGAACCTGACTGAGCCTTGGTTCTGGAACCCTGTGGACTGGGAACATGACTGAGGTTTTATTCTGGAACCCTGTAGCCTGGGACCATAACTGAGGATTGATTCTGGAACCCTGTGGCCTGGGCACATGACAACGGTGGATTCTGGAACCCTGTGGACTAGGAACATGACTGAGGTTTTATTCTGGAACCTTGTAGCCTGGGAACATAACTGAGGATTGATTCTGGAACCCTGTGGCCTGGGAACATGACATGGGTGGATGCTGGAACCCTGAGGCCTGGGAACATGACATCTGTTTAGATTGTGGAATACTGTGCCCTGGGAACGTGACTGAGCCTTGGTTCTGGAACCCTGTGGACTGGGAACATGACTGACGTTTTATTCTGGAACCCTGTAGCCTGGGAACATAACTGAGGATTGATTCTGGAACCCTGTGGCCTGGGAACATGACTGGGATTTGATTTCTGAAACCTGTGTCCAGGGAAAATGACTGAGGTTTTATTCTGGAACCCTGTGTCCTGGGAACACGACTGAGGTTTGATTCTGGAACCATGTGGCCTGGGAATATGACTTAGGTTTGATTCTGGAAACCATTGGCCTGGGAACATGACTGATGTTAGAGTGTGGAATCCTGTGCCCTGGGAACATGACATCGGTTTGGATTCTGGTACCCTGTTGCCTGGAAACATGAAATCGGTTTGATTCTGGAAACCTTAGGCCTGGGAATATGACTGAGGTTTGATGGTGGTACCCTATGGCCTGGCAACATGACTGAGGTTTCATTCTGGATCCCTGTGGCCTGGGAACATGACATCTGTTTAGAT
Organism: Balaenoptera physalus; assembly: GCF_965194825.1. Taxonomy (NCBI): domain Eukaryota; kingdom Metazoa; phylum Chordata; class Mammalia; order Artiodactyla; family Balaenopteridae; genus Balaenoptera; species Balaenoptera physalus. The sequence goes on along the minus strand of NW_028124992.1, from coordinate 63,226 downwards.
TGTGGAATACTGTGCCCCGGGAACCTGACTGAGCCTTGGTTCTGGACCCCTGTGGACTGGGAACATGACTTAGGTTTTATTCTGGAACCCTGTGTCCTGTTAACATGACATGGGTGGATTCTGGAACCCTGAGGCCTGGGAACATGAAATCTGTTTAGATTGTGGAATACTGTGGCCTGGGAACTTGACTGAGCCTTGGTTCAGGAAACCTGTGAACTGGGAATATGACTGAGGTTTTATTCTGGAACCCTGTAGCCTGGGAACATAACTGAGGATTGATTCTGGAACCCTGTGGCCTGGGAACATGACATGGGTGGATTCTGGAACCCTGAGGCCTGGGAACATGACATCTGTTTAGATTGTGGAATACTGTGCCCCGGGTACCTGACTGAGCCTTGATTCTGGAACCCTGTGGACTGGGAACATGACTGAGGTTTTATTCCGGAACCCTGTAGCCTGCGAACATAACTGAAGATTGATTCTGGAACCCCGTGGCCTGGCCGCATGACATCAGTGGATTCTGGAACTCTGTGGCCTGGGAACCTGCGAACGGTTTGACTCTGGTACCCTGTGGCCTGGGAACATGTCTGAGGTTTGATGGTGGAAACCTGTCGCCTGGCAACATGACTGAGGATTGATTCTGGAAGACTGTGGCCAGGGAACATGATATCTGGTTGATTCTGGAAACCTGTGTCCTGGGAACAAGACTGAAGTTTGACTCTGGAACCCTGTGGCCTGGGAACATGACTGAGGTTTGTTTCTGGAAGACTGTTCCCTGGGAACATGACTGCGGTTTGATTCTGGACACCTGTATCCTGGGAACAAGACTGAGGTTTGATTCTGCAACCCTGTGGCTTGGGAACATGACTGAGGTTTGTTTCTGGAAGCCTGTTCTCTGGGAACATGACTGAGGTTTGATTCTGGACACCTGTGTCCTGGGAACATGACTGAGGTTTGATTGTTGAAACCTGTGGCCTTCGAACATGACTCAGGTTGATTCTGGAACCATGTGTCCTGGGAATATGACTGAGGTTTGATTCTGGAAACCTTTGGCCTGGGAAAATGACTGAGGTTTCATTGTGGAAACATGTGGCCTGGGATCATGACTGAGGTTTGATGGTGGAACACTCTGGCCTGGCAAAATAACTGAGGCTTGATTCTGGAGCCCTGTTTACTGGGAACATGACTGAGGTTTGATGGCAGAAACCTGTGGACTGGCAACATGACTGAGGTTTGATTTGGAACCCTGTGCACGGGGACCATGACTGAGGCCTGATACTGGAACCCCGTGGCATGGGAACATGACATTGGTTTGATTCTGGAGCCCTGTTTACTGGGAACATGACTGAGGTTTCATGGTTGAATCCTGTGGCCTGGCAACATGATTGAGGTTTGATAGTGGAACCCTCAGGCTTGGGAACATGAGTGAGGCTTGATGGTGGAACACTGTGGCCTGGCAATATGCCTGAGGTTTGATGGTGGAACCCTGTGGCTTGGCAGGATGACTTAGGTTAGATTGTGGAACACTCTGACCTGGGAACATGACTGAGGCTTGATGGTGGAACCGTGGCCTGGCAACAGGACTGAGGTTTGATTGTGGAACCCTCTGGCCTGGGAATATGACTGAGGTTTAATTGTGGAACCCTGTGGCCTGGGAACATGACTGGGATTTGATTTCTGAAACCTGTGTCCAGGGAACATGACTGAGGTTTTATTCTGGAACCCTGTGTCCTGGGAACACGACTGAGGTTTGATTCTGTAACCATGTGGCCTGGGAATATGACTGAGGTTTGATTCTGGAAACCCTTGGCCTGGGAACATGACTGATGTTAGAATGTGGAATCCTGTGGCCTGGGAACATGACATCGGTTTGGATTCTGGTACCCTGTTGCCTGGGAACATGAAATCGGTTTGATTCTGTAAACCTGAGGTCTGGGAATATGACTGAGGTTTGATTGTGGTACCCTATGGCCTGGCAACATGACTGAGGTTTGATTCTGGATGCCTGTGGCCTGGGAACATGACTGAGGCATGATTCTGGAAACCTGTGGCCTGGGAACATGACATCTGTTTAGATTGTGGAATACTGTGCCCCGGGAACCTGACTGAGCCTTGGTTCTGGAACCCTGTGGACTGGGAACATGACTGAGGTTTTATTCTGGAACCCTGTAGCCTGGGACCATAACTGAGGATTGATTCTGGAACCCTGTGGCCTGGGCACATGACAACGGTGGATTCTGGAACCCTGTGGACTAGGAACATGACTGAGGTTTTATTCTGGAACCTTGTAGCCTGGGAACATAACTGAGGATTGATTCTGGAACCCTGTGGCCTGGGAACATGACATGGGTGGATTCTGGAACCCTGAGGCCTGGTAACATGACATCTGTTTAGATTGTGGAATACTGTGCCCTGGGAACGTGACTGAGCCTTGGTTCTGGAACCCTGTGGACGGGGAACATGACTGACGTTTTATTCTGGAACCCTGTAGCCTGGGAACATAACTGAGGATTGATTCTGGAACCCTGTGGCCTGGGAACATGACTGGGATTTGATTTCTGAAACCTGTGTCCAGGGAAAATGACTGAGGTTTTATTCTGGAACCCTGTGTCCTGGGAACACGACTGAGGTTTGATTCTGGAACCATGTGGCCTGGGAACATGACATCTGTTTAGATTGTGGAATACTCTGCCCCGGGAACCTGACTGAGCCTTGGTTCTGGACCCCTGTGGACTGGGAACATGACTGAGGTTTTATTCTGGAACCCTGTGTCCTGTTAACATGACATGGGTGGATTCTGGAACCCTGAGGCCTGGGAACATGAAATCTGTTTAGATTGTGGAATACTGTGGCCTGGGAACTTGACTGAGCCTTGGTTCTGGAAACCTGTGGACTGGGAATATGACTGAGGTTTTATTCTGGAGCCGTGTAGCCTGGGAACATAACTGAGGATTCACTTTGGAACCCTGTGGCCCAGGAACATGACATGGGTGGATTCTGGAAACCTGAGGCCTTGGAACATGACATCTGTTTAGATTGTGGAATACTGTGGCCCGGGAACCTGACTGAGCCTTGGTTCTGGAACCCTGTGGACTGGGAACATGACTGAGGTTTTATTCTGGAACCCTGTAGACTGGGAACATAACTGAGGATTGATTCTGGAAGCCTGTTGCCTGGGAACATAACATCGGTGGATTCTGGAACACTGTGGCCTGGGAACCTGCGAACGGTTTGACTCTGGAACCCTGTGTCCTGGGAACACGAAATCGTTTTGATTCCGGAAATCTGAGGCCTGGCAACATGACTGAGGTTTGATTCTGGATCTCTGTGGCCTGGGAAAATGACTGAGGCGTGATTCTGAAGACCTGTGGCCTGGAAACATGACATCTGTTTAGATTGTGGAATACTTTGGCCCGGGAACCTGACTGAGCCTTGGTTCTGGAACACTGTGCACTAGGAACATGACTGAGGTTTTATTCTGGAACCCTGTAGCCTGGGAACATAACTGAGGATTGATTCTGGAACCCTGTGGCCTGGGAACATAACATGGGTGGATTCTGGAACCCTGAGGCCTGGGAACAAGACATCTGTTTAGCTTGTGGAATACTGTGACCCGGGAACCTGACTGAGCCTTGGTTCTGGAACCCTATGTACTGGGAATATGACTGAGGTTTTATTCTGGAACCCTGTAGCCTGGGAACATAACTGAGGATTGATTCTGGAACCCTGTGGCCTGGGAACATGACATCTGTTTAGATTGTGGAATACTGTGCCCCGGGTACTTGACTGAGCCTTGATACTGGAACCCTGTGGACTGGGAACATGACTGAGGTTTTATTCCGGAACCCTGTAGCCTGCGAACATAACTGAGGATTGATTCTGGAACCCTGTGGCCTGGCCGCATGACATCGGTGGATTCTGGAACTCTGTGGCCTGGGAACCTGCGAACGGTTTGACTCTGGTACCCTGTGGCCTGGGAACATGTCTGAGGTTTGATGGTGGAAACCTGTGGCCTGGCAACATGACTGAGGATTGATTCTGGAAGACTGTGGCCAGGGAACATGATATCTGGTTGATTCTGGAAACCTGTGTCCTGGGAACAAGACTGAAGTTTGACTCTGGAACCCTGTGGCCTGGGAACATGACTGAGGTTTGTTTCTGGAAGCCTGTTCCCTGGGAACATGACTGCGGTTTGATTCTGGACACCTGTATCCTGGGAAAAAGACTGAGGTTTGATTCTGCAACCCTGTGGCTTGGGAACATGACTGAGGTTTGTTTCTGGAAGCCTGTTCTCTGGGAACATGACTGAGGTTTGATTCTGGACACCTGTGTCCTGGGAACATGACTGAGGTTTGATTGTTGAAACCTGTGGCCTTCGAACATGACTCAGGTTGATTCTGGAACCATGTGTCCTGGGAATATGACTGAGGTTTGATTCTGGAATCCTTTGGCCTGGGAAAATGACTGAGGTTTCATTGTGGAAACATGTGGCCTGGGATCATGACTGAGGTTTGATGGTGGAACACTCTGGCCTGGCAAAATGACTGAGGCTTGATTCTGGAGCCCTGTTTACTGGGAACATGACTGATTTTTGATGGCAGAAACCTGTGGCCTGGCAACATGACTGAGGTTTGATTTGGAACCCTGTGCACGGGGACCATGACTGAGGCCTGATACTGGAACCCCGTGGCATGGGAACATGACATTGGTTTGATTCTGGAGCCCTGTTTACTGGGAACATGACTGAGGTTTCATGGTTGAATCCTGTGGCCTGGCAACATGATTGAGGTTTGATAGTGGAACCCTCAGGCTTGGGAACATGAGTGAGGCTTGATGGTGGAACACTGTGGCCTGGCAATATGCCTGAGGTTTGATGGTGGAACCCTGTGGCTTGGCAAGATGACTTAGGTTAGATTGTGGAACACTCTGACCTGGGAACATGACTGAGGCTTGATGGTGGAACCGTGGCCTGGCAACAGGACTGAGGTTTGATTGTGGAACCCTCTGGCCTGGGAATATGACTGAGGTTTAATTGTGGAACCCTGTGGCCTGGGAACATGACTGGGATTTGATTTCTGAAACCTGTGTCCAGGGAACATGACTGAGGTTTTATTCTGGAACCCTGTGTCCTGGGAACACGACTGAGGTTTGATTCTGTAACCATGTGGCCTGGGAATATGACTGAGGTTTGATTCTGGAAACCATTGGCCTGGGAACATGACTGATGTTAGAATGTGGAATCCTGTGGCCTGGGAACATGACATCGGTTTGGATTCTGGTACCCTGTTGCCTGGGAACATGAAATCGGTTTGATTCTGTAAACCTGAGGTCTGGGAATATGACTGAGGTTTGATTGTGGTACCCTATGGCCTGGCAACATGACTGAGGTTTGATTCTGGATGCCTGTGGCCTGGGAACATGACTGAGGCATGATTCTGGAAACCTGTGGCCTGGGAACATGACATCTGTTTAGATTGTGGAATACTGTGCCCCGGGAACCTGACTGAGCCTTGGTTCTGGAACCCTGTGGACTGGGAACATGACTGAGGTTTTATTCTGGAACCCTGTAGCCTGGGACCATAACTGAGGATTGATTCTGGAACCCTGTGGCCTGGGCACATGACAGCGGTGGATTCTGGAACCCTGTGGACTAGGAACATGACTGAGGTTTTATTCTGGAACCTTGTAGCCTGGGAACATAACTGAGGATTGATTCTGGAACCCTGTGGCCTGGGAACATGACATGGGTGGATTCTGGAACCCTGAGGCCTGGGAACATGACATCTGTTTAGATTGTGGAATACTGTGCCCTGGGAACGTGACTGAGCCTTGGTTCTGGAACCCTGTGGACTGGGAACATGACTGACGTTTTATTCTGGAACCCTGTAGCCTGGGAACATAACTGAGGATTGATTCTGGAACCCTGTGGCCTGGGAACATGACATCTGTTTAGATTGTGGAATACTGTGCCCCGGGAACCTGACTGAGCCTTGGTTCTGGACCCCTGTGGACTGGGAACATGACTTAGGTTTTATTCTGGAACCCTGTGTCCTGTTAACATGACATGGGTGGATTCTGGAACCCTGAGGCCTGGGAACATGAAATCTGTTTAGATTGTGGAATACTGTGGCCTGGGAACTTCACTGAGCCTTGGTTCTGGAAACCTGTGAACTGGGAATATGACTGAGGTTTTATTCTGGAACCCTGTAGCCTGGGAACATAACTGAGGATTGATTCTGGAACCCTGTGGCCTGGGAACATGACATGGGTGGATTCTGGAACCCTGAGGCCTTGGAACATGACATCTGTTTAGATTGTGGAATACTGTGACCCGGGAACCTGACTGAGCCTTGGTTCTGGAACCCTGTGGACTGGGAACATGACTGAGGTTTTATTCGGGAACCCTGTAGCCTGGGAACAGAACTGAGGATTGATTCTGGAAGCCTGTGGCCTGGGAACATGACATCGGTGGATTCTGGAACACTGTGGCCTGGGAACCTGCGAACGGTTTGACTCTGGAACCCTGTGGCCTGGGAACACGAAATCGATTTGATTCCGGAAATCTGAGGCCTGACAACATGACTGAGGTTTGATTCTGGATCTCTGTGGCCTTGGAAAATGACTGAGGCGTGATTCTGAAGACCTGTGGCCTGGAAACATGACATCTGTTTAGATTGTGGAATACTTTGGCCCGGGAACCTGACTGAGACTTGGTTCTGGAACACTGTGCACTAGGAACATGACTGAGGTTTTATTCTGGAACCCTGTAGCCTGGGAACATAACTGAGGATTGATTCTGGAACCCTGTGGCCTGGGAACATAACATGGGTGGATTCTGGAACCCTGAGGCCTGGGAACAAGACATCTGTTTAGCTTGTGGAATACTGTGACCCGGGAACCTGACTGAGCCTTGGTTGTGGAACCCTATGTACTGGGAATATGACTGAGCTTTTATTCTGGAACCCTGTAGCCTGGGAACATAACTGAGGATTGATTCTGGAACCCTGTGGCCTGGGAACATGACATGGGTGGATTCTGGAACCCTGAGGCCTGGGAACATGACATCTGTTTAGATTGTGGAATACTGTGTCCCGGGTACCTGACTGAGCCTTGATTCTGGAACCCTGTGGACTGGGAACATGACTGAGGTTTTATTCCGGAACCCTGTAGCCTGCGAACATAACTGAGGATTGATTCTGGAACCCCGTGGCCTGGCCGCATGACATCGGTGGATTCTGGAACTCTGTGGCCTGGGAACCTGCGAACGGTTTGACTCTGGTACCCTGTGGCCTGGGAACATGTCTGAGGTTTGATGGTGGAAACCTGTCGCCTGGCAACATGACTGAGGATTGATTCTGGAAGACTGTGGCCAGGGAACATGATATCTGGTTGATTCTGGAAACCTGTGTCCTGGGAACAAGACTGAAGTTTGACTCTGGAACCCTGTGGCCTGGGAACATGACTGAGGTTTGTTTCTGGAAGCCTGTTCCCTGGGAACATGACTGCGGTTTGATTCTGGACACCTGTATCCTGGGAACAAGACTGAGGTTTGATTCTGCAACCCTGTGGCTTGGGAACATGACTGAGGTTTGTTTCTGGAAGCCTGTTCTCTGGGAACATGACTGAGGTTTGATTCTGGACACCTGTGTCCTGGGAACATGACTGAGGTTTGATTGTTGAAACCTGTGGCCTTCGAACATGACTCAGGTTGATTCTGGAACCATGTGTCCTGGGAATATGACTGAGGTTTGATTCTGGAAACCTTTGGCCTGGGAAAATGACTGAGGTTTCATTGTGGAAACATGTGGCCTGGGATCATGACTGAGGTTTGATGGTGGAACACTCTGGCCTGGCAAAATGACTGAGGCTTGATTCTGGAGCCCTGTTTACTGGGAACATGACTGAGGTTTGATGGCAGAAACCTGTGGACTGGCAACATGACTGAGGTTTGATTTGGAACCCTGTGCACGGGGACCATGACTGAGGCCTGATACTGGAACCCCGTGGCATGGGAACATGACATTGGTTTGATTCTGGAGCCCTGTTTACTGGGAACATGACTGAGGTTTCATGGTTGAATCCTGTGGCCTGGCAACATGATTGAGGTTTGATAGTGGAACCCTCAGGCTTGGGAACATGAGTGAGGCTTGATGGTGGAACACTGTGGCCTGGCAATATGCCTGAGGTTTGATGGTGGAACCCTGTGGCTTGGCAAGATGACTTAGGTTAGATTGTGGAACACTCTGACCTGGGAACATGACTGAGGCTTGATGGTGGAACCGTGGCCTGGCAACAGGACTGAGGTTTGATTGTGGAACCCTCTGGCCTGGGAATATGACTGAGGTTTAATTGTGGAACCCTGTGGCCTGGGAACATGACTGGGATTTGATTTCTGAAACCTGTGTCCAGGGAACATGACTGAGGTTTTATTCTGGAACCCTGTGTCCTGGGAACACGACTGAGGTTTGATTCTGTAACCATGTGGCCTGGGAATATGACTGAGGTTTGATTCTGGAAACCATTGGCCTGGGAACATGACTGATGTTAGAATGTGGAATCCTGTGGCCTGGGAACATGACATCGGTTTGGATTCTGGTACCCTGTTGCCTGGGAACATGAAATCGGTTTGATTCTGTAAACCTGAGGTCTGGGAATATGACTGAGGTTTGATTGTGGTACCCTATGGCCTGGCAACATGACTGAGGTTTGATTCTGGATGCCTGTGGCCTGGGAACATGACTGAGGCATGATTCTGGAAACCTGTGGCCTGGGAACATGACATCTGTTTAGATTGTGGAATACTGTGCCCCGGGAACCTGACTGAGCCTTGGTTCTGGAACCCTGTGGACTGGGAACATGACTGAGGTTTTATTCTGGAACCCTGTAGCCTGGGACCATAACTGAGGATTGATTCTGGAACCCTGTGGCCTGGGCACATGACAACGGTGGATTCTGGAACCCTGTGGACTAGGAACATGACTGAGGTTTTATTCTGGAACCTTGTAGCCTGGGAACATAACTGAGGATTGATTCTGGAACCCTGTGGCCTGGGAACATGACATGGGTGGATTCTGGAACCCTGAGGCCTGGGAACATGACATCTGTTTAGATTGTGGAATACTGTGCCCTGGGAACGTGACTGAGCCTTGGTTCTGGAACCCTGTGGACTGGGAACATGACTGACGTTTTATTCTGGAACCCTGTAGCCTGGGAACATAACTGAGGATTGATTCTGGAACCCTGTGGCCTGGGAACATGACTGGGATTTGATTTCTGAAACCTGTGTCCAGGGAAAATGACTGAGGTTTTATTCTGGAACCCTGTGTCCTGGGAACACGACTGAGGTTTGATTCTGGAACCATGTGGCCTGGGAACATGACATCTGTTTAGATTGTGGAATACTCTGCCCCGGGAACCTGACTGAGCCTTGGTTCTGGACCCCTGTGGACTGGGAACATGACTGAGGTTTTATTCTGGAACCCTGTGTCCTGTTAACATGACATGGGTGGATTCTGGAACCCTGAGGCCTGGGAACATGAAATCTGTTTAGATTGTGGAATACTGTGGCCTGGGAACTTGACTGAGCCTTGGTTCTGGAAACCTGTGGACTGGGAATATGACTGAGGTTTTATTCTGGAGCCGTGTAGCCTGGGAACATAACTGAGGATATACTTTGGAACCCTGTGGCCCAGGAACATGACATGGGTGGATTCTGGAACCCTGAGGCCTTGGAACATGACATCTGTTTAGATTGTGGAATACTGTGGCCCGGGAACCTGACTGAGCCTTGGTTCTGGAACCCTGTGGACTGGGAACATGACTGAGGTTTTATTCTGGAACCCTGTAGCCTGGGAACATAACTGAGGATTGATTCTGGAAGCCTGTGGCCTGGGAACATGACATCGGTGGATTCTGGAACACTGTGGCCTGGGAACCTGCGAACGGTTTGACTCTGGAACCCTGTGGCCTGGGAACACGAAATCGGTTTGATTCCGGAAATCTGAGGCCTGGCAACATGACTGAGGTTTGATTCTGGATCTTTGTGGCCTGGGAAAATGACTGAGGCGTGATTCTGAAGACCTGTGGCCTGGAAACATGACATCTGTTTAGATTGTGGAATACTTTGGCCCGGGAACCTGACTGAGCCTTGGTTCTGGAACACTGTGCACTAGGAACATGACTGAGGTTTTATTCTGGAACCCTGTAGCCTGGGAACATAACTGAGGATTGATTCTGGAACCCTGTGGCCTGGGAACATAACATGGGTGGATTCTGGAACCCTGAGGCCTGGGAACAAGACATCTGTTTAGCTTGTGGAATACTGTCACCCGGGAACCTGACTGAGCATTGGTTCTGGAACCCTATGTACTGGGAATATGACTGAGCTTTTATTCTGGAACCCTGTAGCCTGGGAACATAACTGAGGATTGATTCTGGAACCCTGTGGCCTGGGAACATGACATGGGTGGATTCTGGAACCCTGAGGCCTGGGAACATGACATCTGTTTAGATTGTGGAATACTGTGCCCCGGGTACCTGACTGAGCCTTGATTCTGGAACCCTGTGGACTGGGAACATGACTGAGGTTTTATTCCGGAACCCTGTAGCCTGCGAACATAACTGAGGATTGATTCTGGAACCCTGTGGCCTGGCCGCATGACATCGGTGGATTCTGGAACTCTGTGGCCTGGGAACCTGCGAACGGTTTGACTCTGGTACCCTGTGGCCTGGGAACATGTCTGAGGTTTGATGGTGGAAACCTGTGGCCTGGCAACATGACTGAGGATTGATTCTGGAAGACTGTGGCCAGGGAACATGATATCTGGTTGATTCTGGAAACCTGTGTCCTGGGAACAAGACTGAAGTTTGATTCTGGAACCCTGGGCCTGGGAACATGACTGAGGTTTGTTTCTGGAAGCCTGTTCCCTGGGAACATGACTGCGGTTTGATTCTGGACACCTGTGTCCTGGGAACAAGACTGAGGTTTGATTCTGCAACCCTGTGGCTTGGGAACATGACTGAGGTTTGTTTCTGGAAGCCTGTTCTCTGGGAACATGACTGAGGTTTGATTCTGGACACCTGTGTCCTGGGAACATGACTGAGGTTTGATTGTTGAAACCTGTGGCCTTCGAACATGACTCAGGTTGATTCTGGAACCATGTGTCCTGGGAATATGACTGAGGTTTGATTCTGGAAACCTTTGGCCTGGGAAAATGACTGAGGTTTCATTGTGGAAACATGTGGCCTGGGATCATGACTGAGGTTTGATGGTGGAACACTCTGGCCTGGCAAAATGACTGAGGCTTGATTCTGGAGCCCTGTTTACTGGGAACATGACTGAGGTTTGATGGCAGAAACCTGTGGACTGGCAACATGACTGAGGTTTGATTTGGAACCCTGTGCACGGGGACCATGACTGAGGCCTGATACTGGAACCCCGTGGCATGGGAACATGACATTGGTTTGATTCTGGAGCCCTGTTTACTGGGAACATGACTGAGGTTTCATGGTTGAATCCTGTGGCCTGGCAACATGATTGAGGTTTGATAGTGGAACCCTCAGGCTTGGGAACATGAGTGAGGCTTGATGGTGGAACCCTGTGGCCTGGCAATATGCCTGAGGTTTGATGGTGGAACCCTGTGGCTTGGCAAGATGACTTAGGTTAGATTGTGGAACACTCTGACCTGGGAACATGACTGAGGCTTGATGGTGGAACCGTGGCCTGGCAACAGGACTGAGGTTTGATTGTGGAACCCTCTGGCCTGGGAATATGACTGAGGTTTAATTGTGGAACCCTGTGGCCTGGGAACATGACTGGGATTTGATTTCTGAAACCTGTGTCCAGGGAACATGACTGAGGTTTTATTCTGGAACCCTGTGTCCTGGGAACACGACTGAGGTTTGATTCTGTAACCATGTGGCCTGGGAATATGACTGAGGTTTGATTCTGGAAACCATTGGCCTGGGAACATGACTGATGTTAGAATGTGGAATCCTGTGGCCTGGGAACATGACATCGGTTTGGATTCTGGTACCCTGTTGCCTGGGAACATGAAATCGGTTTGATTCTGTAAACCTGAGGTCTGGGAATATGACTGAGGTTTGATTGTGGTACCCTATGGCCTGGCAACATGACTGAGGTTTGATTCTGGATGCCTGTGGCCTGGGAACATGACTGAGGCATGATTCTGGAAACCTGTGGCCTGGGAACATGACATCTGTTTAGATTGTGGAATACTGTGCCCCGGGAACCTGACTGAGCCTTGGTTCTGGAACCCTGTGGACTGGGAACATGACTGAGGTTTTATTCTGGAACCCTGTAGCCTGGGACCATAACTGAGGATTGATTCTGGAACCCTGTGGCCTGGGCACATGACAACGGTGGATTCTGGAACCCTGTGGACTAGGAACATGACTGAGGTTTTATTCTGGAACCTTGTAGCCTGGGAACATAACTGAGGATTAATTCTGGAACCCTGTGGCCTGGGAACATGACATGGGTGGATTCTGGAACCCTGAGGCCTGGGAACATGACATCTGTTTAGATTGTGGAATACTGTGCCCTGGGAACGTGACTGAGCCTTGGTTCTGGAACCCTGTGGACTGGGAACATGACTGACGTTTTATTCTGGAACCCTGTAGCCTGGGAACATAACTGAGGATTGATTCTGGAACCCTGTGGCCTGGGAACATGACTGGGATTTGATTTCTGAAACCTGTGTCCAGGGAAAATGACTGAGGTTTTATTCTGGAACCCTGTGTCCTGGGAACACGACTGAGGTTTGATTCTGGAACCATGTGGCCTGGGAATATGACTTAGGTTTGATTCTGGAAACCATTGGCCTGGGAACATGACTGATGTTAGAGTGTGGAATCCTGTGCCCTGGGAACATGACATCGGTTTGGATTCTGGTACCCTGTTGCCTGGAAACATGAAATCGGTTTGATTCTGGAAACCTTAGGCCTGGGAATATGACTGAGGTTTGATGGTGGTACCCTATGGCCTGGCAACATGACTGAGGTTTGATTCTGGATCCCTGTGGCCTGGGAACATGACATCTGTTTAGATTGTGGAATACTGTGCCCCGGGAACCTGACTGAGCCTTGGTTCTGGACCCCTGTGGACTGGGAACATGACTGAGGTTTTATTCTGGAAGCCTGTGTCCTGTTAACATGACATGGGTGGATTCTGGAACCCTGAGGCCTGGGAACATGAAATCTGTTTAGATTGTGGAATACTCTGGCCTGGGAACTTGACTGAGCCTTGGTTCTGGAAACCTGTGGACTGGGAATATGACTGAGGTTTTATTCTGGAGCCGTGTAGCCTGGGAACATAACTGAGGATTCACTTTGGAACCCTGTGGCCCAGGAACATGACATGGGTGGATTCTGGAAACCTGAGGCCTTGGAACATGACATCTGTTTAGATTGTGGAATACTGTGGCCCGGGAACCTGACTGAGCCTTGGTTCTGGAACCCTGTGGACTGGGAACATGACTGAGGTTTTATTCGGGAACCCTGTAGCCTGGGAACATAACTGAGGATTGATTCTGGAAGCCTGTGGCCTGGGAACATGACATCGGTGGATTTTGGAACACTGTGGCCTGGGAACCTGCGAACGGTTTGACTCTGGAACCCTGTGGCCTGGGAACACGAAATCGGTTTGATTCCGGAAATCTGAGGCCTGGCAACATGACTGAGGTTTGATTCTGGATCTCTGTGGCCTGGGAAAATGACTGAGGCGTGATTCTGAAGACCTGTGGCCTGGAAACATGACATCTGTTTAGATTGTGGAATACTTTGGCCCGGGAACCTGACTGAGCCTTGGTTCTGGAACACTGTGCACTAGGAACATGACTGAGGTTTTATTCTGGAACCCTGTAGCCTGGGAACATAACTGAGGATTGATTCTGGAACCCTGTGGCCTGGGAACATAACATGGGTGGATTCTGGAACCCTGAGGCCTGGGAACAAGACATCTGTTTAGCTTGTGGAATACTGTGACCCGGGAACCTGACTGAGCCTTGGTTCTGGAACCCTATGTACTGGGAATATGACTGAGCTTTTATTCTGGAACCCTGTAGCCTGGGAACATAACTGAGGATTGATTCTGGAACCCTGTGGCCTGGGAACATGACATGGGTGGATTCTGGAACCCTGAGGCCTGGGAACATGACATCTGTTTAGATTGTGGAATACTGTGCCCCGGGTACCTGACTGAGCCTTGATTCTGGAACCCTGTGGACTGGGAACATGACTGAGGTTTTATTCCGGAACCCTGTAGCCTGCGAACATAACTGAGGATTGATTCTGGAACCCTGTGGCCTGGCCGCATGACATCGGTGGATTCTGGAACTCTGTGGCCTGGGAACCTGCGAACGGTTTGACTCTGGTACCCTGTGGCCTGGGAACATGTCTGAGGTTTGATGGTGGAAACCTGTGGCCTGGCAACATGACTGAGGATTGATTCTGGAAGACTGTGGCCAGGGAACATGATATCTGGTTGATTCTGGAACCCTGATGCCTGGGAACTTGAGTGAGCTTTGTTTCTGGAAGCCTCTTCCCTGGGAACATGACTGCGGTTTGATTCTGGACACCTGTGTCCTGGGAACAAGACTGAGGTTTGATTCTGCAACCCTGTGGCTTGGGAACATGACTGAGGTATGTTTCTGGAAGCCTGTTCTCTGGGAACATGACTGAGGTTTGATTCTGGACACCTGTGTCCTGGGAACATGACTGAGGTTTGATTGTTGAAACCTGTGGCCTTCGAACATGACTCAGGTTGATTCTGGAACCATGTGTCCTGGGAATATGACTGAGGTTTGATTCTGGAAACCTTTGTCCTGGGAAAATGACTGAGGTTTCAATGTGGAAACATGTGGCCTGGGATCATGACTGAGGTTTGATGGTGGAACACTCTGGCCTGGCAAAATGACTGAGGCTTGATTCTGGAGCCCTGTTTACTGGGAACATTCCTGAGGTTTGATGGCAGAAACCTGAGGACTGGCAACATGACTGAGGTTTGATTTGGAACCCTGTGCACGGGGACCATGCCTGAGGCCTGATACTGGAACCCCGTGGCATGGGAACATGACATTGGTTTGATTCTGGAGCCCTGTTTACTGGGAACATGACTGAGGTTTCATGGTTGAATCCTGTGGCCTGGCAAAATGATTGAGGTTTGATAGTGGAACCCTCAGGCTTGGGAACATGAGTGAGGCTTGATGGTGGAACCCTGTGGCCTGGCAATATGCCTGAGGTTTGATGGTGGAACCCTGTGGCTTGGCAAGATGACTTAGGTTTGATTGTGGAACACTCTGGCCTGGGAACATGACTGAGGCTTGATGGTGGAACCGTGGCCTGGCAACAGGACTGAGGTTTGATTGTGGAACCCTCTGGCCCTGGAATATGACTGAGGTTTAATTGTGGAACCCTGTGGCCTGGGAACATGATTGGGATTTGATTTCTGAAACCTGTGTCCAGGGAACATGACTGAGGTTTTATTCTGGAACCCTGTGTCCTGGGAACACGACTGAGGTTTGATTCTGTAACCATGTGGCCTGGGAATATGACTGAGGTTTGATTCTGGAAACCATTGGCCTGGGAACATGACTGATGTTAGAATGTGGAATCCTGTGGCCTGGGAACATGACATCGGTTTGGATTCTGGTACCCTGTTGCCTGGGAACATGAAATCGGTTTGATTCTGTAAACCTGAGGTCTGGGAATATGACTGAGGTTTGATGGTGGTACCCTATGGCCTGGCAACATGACTGAGGTTTGATTCTGGATTCCTGTGGCCTGGGAACATGACTGAGGCACGATTCTGGAAACCGGTGGCCTGGGAACATGACATCTGTTTAGATTGTGGAATACTGTGCCCCGGGAACCTGACTGAGCCTTGGTTCTGGAACCCTGTGGACTGGGAACATGACATCGGTTTGGATTCTGGTACCCTGTTGCCTGGGAACATGACATCGGTTTGGATTCTGGTACCCTGTTGCCTGGGAACATGAAATCGGTTTGATTCTGTAAACCTGAGGTGTGGGAATATGACTGAGGTTTGATTGTGGTACCCTATGGCCTGGCAACATGACTGAGGTTTGATTCTGGATTCCTGTGGCCTGGGAACATGACTGAGACATGATTCTGGAAAACTGTGGCCTGGGAACATGACATCTGTTTAGATTGTGGAATACTGTGCCCCGGGAACCTGACTGAGCCTTGGTTCTGGAACCCTGTGGACTGGGAACATGACTGAGGTTTTATTCTGGAACCCTGTAGCCTGGGACCGTAACTGAGGATTGATTCTGGAACCCTGTGGCCTGGGCACATGACAACGGTGGATTCTGGAACCCTGTGGACTAGGAACATGACTGAGGTTTTATTCTGGAACCTTGTAGCCTGGGAACGTAACTGAGGATTGATTCTGGAACCCTGTGGCCTGGGAACATGACATGGGTGGATTCTGGAACCCTGAGGCCTGGGAACATGACATCTGTTTAGATTGTGGAATACTGTGCCCTGGGAACGTGACTGAGCCTTGGTTCTGGAACCCTGTGGACTGGGAACATGACTGACGTTTTATTCTGGAACCCTGTAGCCTGGGAACATAACTGAGGATTGATTCTGGAACCCTGTGGCCTGGGAACATGACTGGGATTTGATTTCTGAAACCTGTGTCCAGGGAAAATGACTGAGGTTTTATTCTGGAACCCTGTGTCCTGGGAACACGACTGAGGTTTGATTCTGGAACCATGTGGCCTGGGAATATGACTTAGGTTTGATTCTGGAAACCATTGGCCTGGGAACATGACTGATGTTAGAGTGTGGAATCCTGTGCCCTGGGAACATGACATCGGTTTGGATTCTGGTACCCTGTTGCCTGGAAACATGAAATCGCTTTGATTCTGGAAACCTTAGGCCTGGGAATATGACTGAGGTTTGATGGTGGTACCCTATGGCCTGGCAACATGACTGAGGTTTGATTCTGGATCCCTGTGGCCTGGGAACATGACATCTGTTTAGATTGTGGAATACTGTGCCCCGGGAACCTGACTGAGCCTTGGTTCTGGACCCCTGTGGACTGGGAACATGACTGAGGTTTTATTCTGGAACCCTGTGTCCTGTTAACATGACATGGGTGGATTCTGGAACTCTGAGGCCTGGGAACATGAAATCTGTTTAGATTGTGGTATACTGTGGCCTGGGAACTTGACTGAGCCTTGGTTCTGGAAACCTGTGGACTGGGAATATGACTGAGGTTTGATTCTGGATTCCTGTGGCCTGGGAACATGACTGAGGCATGATTCTGGAAACCTGTGGCCTGGGAACATGACATCTGTTTAGATTGTGGAATACTGTGCCCCGGGAACCTGACTGAGCCTTGGTTCTGGAACCCTGTGGACTGGGAACATGACATCGGTTTGGATTCTGGTACCCTGTTGCCTGGGAACATGACATCGGTTTGGATTCTGGTACCCTGTTGCCTGGGAACATGAAATCGGTTTGATTCTGTAAACCTGAGGTCTGGGAATATGACTGAGGTTTGATTGTGGTACCCTATGGCCTGGCAACATGACTGAGGTTTGATTCTGGATTCCTGTGGCCTGGGAACATGACTGAGACATGATTCTGGAAACCTGTGGCCTGGGAACATGACATCTGTTTAGATTGTGGAATACTGTGCCCCGGGAACCTGACTGAGCCTTGGTTCTGGAACCCTGTGGACTGGGAACATGACTGAGGTTTTATTCTGGAACCCTGTAGCCTGGGACCATAACTGAGGATTGATTCTGGAACCCTGTGGCCTGGGCACATGACAACGGTGGATTCTGGAACCCTGTGGACTAGGAACATGACTGAGGTTTTATTCTGGAACCTTGTAGCCTGGGAACATAACTGAGGATTGATTCTGGAACCCTGTGGCCTGGGAACATGACATGGGTGGATTCTGGAACCCTGAGGCCTGGGAACATGACATCTGTTTAGATTGTGGAATACTGTGCCCTGGGAACGTGACTGAGCCTTGGTTCTGGAACCCTGTGGACTGGGAACATGACTGACGTTTTATTCTGGAACCCTGTAGCCTGGGAACATAACTGAGGATTGATTCTGGAACCCTGTGGCCTGGGAACATGACTGGGATTTGATTTCTGAAACCTGTGTCCAGGGAAAATGACTGAGGTTTTATTCTGGAAACCTGTGTCCTGGGAACACGACTGAGGTTTGATTCTGGAACCATGTGGCCTGGGAATATGACTTAGGTTTGATTCTGGAAACCATTGGCCTGGGAACATGACTGATGTTAGAGTGTGGAATCCTGTGCCCTGGGAACATGACATCGGTTTGGATTCTGGTACCCTGTTGCCTGGAAACATGAAATCGGTTTGATTCTGGAAACCTTAGGCCTGGGAATATGACTGAGGTTTGATGGTGGTACCCTATGGCCTGGCAACATGACTGAGGTTTGATTCTGGATCCCTGTGGCCTGGGAACATGACATCTGTTTAGATTGTGGAATACTGTGCCCCGGGAAACTGACTGAGCCTTGGTTCTGGACCCCTGTGGACTGGGAACATGACTGAGGTTTTATTCTGGAACCCTGTGTCCTGTTAACATGACATGGGTGGATTCTGGAACCCTGAGGCCTGGGAACATGAAATCTGTTTAGATTGTGGAATACTGTGGCCTGGGAACTTGACTGAGCCTTGGTTCTGGAAACCTGTGGACTGGGAATATGACTGAGGTTTTATTCTGGAGCCGTGTAGCCTGGGAACATAACTGAGGATTCACTTTGGAACCCTGTGGCCCAGGAACATGACATGGGTGGATTCTGGAACCCTGAGGCCTTGGAACATGACATCTGTTTAGATTGTGGAATACTGTGGCCCGGGAACCTGACTGAGCCTTGGTTCTGGAACCCTGTGGACTGGGAACATGACTGAGGTTTTATTCTGGAACCCTGTAGCCTGGGAACATAACTGAGGATTGATTCTGGAAGCCTGTGGCCTGGGAACATGACATCGGTGGATTCTGGAACACTGTGGCCTGGGAACCTGCGAACGGTTTGACTCTGGAACCCTGTGGCCTGGGAACACGAAATCGGTTTGATTCCGGAAATCTGAGGCCTGGCAACATGACTGAGGTTTGATTCTGGATCTCTGTGGCCTGGGAAAATGACTGAGGCGTGATTCTGAAGACCTGTGGCCTGGAAACATGACATCTGTTTAGATTGTGGAATACTTTGGCCCGGGAACCTGACTGAGCCTTGGTTCTGGAACCCTACGTACTGGGAATATGACTGAGGTTTTATTCTGGAACCCTGTAGCCTGGGAACATAACTGAGGATTGATTCTGGAACCCTGTGGCCTGGGAACATGACATGGGTGGATTCTGGAACCCTGAGGCCTGGGAACATGACATCTGTTTAGATTGTGGAATACTGTGCCCCGGGTACCTGACTGAGCCTTGGTTCTGGAACCCTGTGGACTGGGAACATGGCTGAGGTTTTATTCCGGAACCCTGTAGCCTGCAAACATAACTGAGGATTGATTCTGGAACCCTGTGGCCTGTCAGCATGACATCTGTGGATTCTGGAACTCTGTGGCCTGGGAACCTGCGAACGGTTTGACTCTGGTACCCTGTGGCCTGGGAACATGTCTGAGGTTTGATGGTGGAAACCTGTGGCCTGGTAACATGACTGAGGATAGACTCTGGAAGACTGTGGCCAGGGAACATGATATCGGGTTGATTCTGGAAACCTGTGTCCTGGGAACAAATCTGAGGTTTGATTCTGGAACCCTGATGCCTGGGAACTTTACTGAGGTTTGTTTCTGGAAGCCTGTTCCCTGGGAACATGACTGCGGTTTGATTCTGGACACCTGTGTCCTGGGAACATGACTGAGGTTTGATTCTGCAACCCTGTGGCTTGGGAACATTACTGAGGTTTGTTTCTGGAAGCCTGTTTTCTGGGAACATGACTGAGGTTTGATTCTGGACACCTGTGTCCTGGGAACATGACTGAGGTTTGATTGTTGAAACCTGTGGCCTTCGAACATGACTCAGGTTGATTCTGGAACCATGTGTCCTGGGAATATGACTGAGGTTTGATTCTGGAAACCTTTGTCCTGGGAAAATGACTGAGGTTTCAATGTGGAAACATGTGGCCTGGGATCATGACTGAGGTTTGATGGTGGAACACTCTGGCCTGGCAAAATGACTGAGGCTTGATTCTGGAGCCCTGTTTACTGGGAACATGACTGAGGTTTGATGGCAGAAACCTGAGGACTGGCAACATGACTGAGGTTTGATTTGGAACCCGTGCACGGGGACCATGACTGAGGCCTGATACTGGAACCCCGTGGCATGGGAACATGACATTGGTTTGATTCTGGAGCCCTGTTTACTGGGAACATGACTGAGGTTTCATGGTTGAATCCTTTGGCCTGGCAACATGATTGAGGTTTGATAGTGGAACCCTCAGGCTTGGGAACATGAGTGAGGCTTGATGGTGGAACCCTGTGGCCTGGCAATATGCCTGAGGTTTGATGGTGGAACCCTGTGGCTTGGCAAGATGACTTAGGTTTGATTGTGGAACACTCTGGCCTGGGAACATGACTGAGGCTTGATGGTGGAACCGTGGCCTGGCAACAGGACTGAGGTTTGATTGTGGAACCCTCTGGCCCTGGAATATGACTGAGGTTTAATTGTGGAACCCTGTGGCCTGGGAACATGATTGGGATTTGATTTCTGAAACCTGTGTCCAGGGAACATGACTGAGGTTTTATTCTGGAACCCTGTGTCCTGGGAACACGACTGAGGTTTGATTCTGTAACCATGTGGCCTGGGAATATGACTGAGGTTTGATTCTGGAAACCATTGGCCTGGGAACATGACTGATGTTAGAATGTGGAATCCTGTGGCCTGGGAACATGACATCGGTTTGGATTCTGGTACCCTGTTGCCTGGGAACATTAAATCGGTTTGATTCTGTAAACCTGAGGTCTGGGAATATGACTGAGGTTTGATTGTGGTACCCTATGGCCTGGCAACATGACTGAGGTTTGATTCTGGATTCCTGTGGCCTGGGAACATGACTGAGGCATGATTCTGGAAACCTGTGGCCTGGGAACATGACATCTGTTTAGATTGTGGAATACTGTGCCCCGGGAACCTGACTGAGCCTTGGTTCTGGAACCCTGTGGACTGGGAACATGACATCGGTTTGGATTCTGGTACCCTGTTGCCTCGGAACATGACATCGGTTTGGATTCTGGTACCCTGTTGCCTGGGAACATGAAATCGGTTTGATTCTGTAAACCTGAGGTGTGGGAATATGACTGAGGTTTGATTGTGGTACCCTATGGCCTGGCAACATGACTGAGGTTTGATTCTGGATTCCTGTGGCCTGGGAACATGACTGAGACATGATTCTGGAAACCTGTGGCCTGGGAACATGACATCTGTTTAGATTGTGGAATACTGTGCCCCGGGAACCTGACTGAGCCTTGGTTCTGGAACCCTGTGGACTGGGAACATGACTGAGGTTTTATTCTGGAACCCTGTAGCCTGGGACCATAACTGAGGATTGATTCTGGAACCCTGTGGCCTGGGCACATGACAACGGTGGATTCTGGAACCCTGTGGGCTAGGAACATGACTGAGGTTTTATTCTGGAACCTTGTAGCCTGGGAACATAACTGAGGATTGATTCTGGAACCCTGTGGCCTGGGAACATGACATGGGTGGATTCTGGAACCCTGAGGCCTGGGAACATGACATCTGTTTAGATTGTGGAATACTGTGCCCTGGGAACGTGACTGAGCCTTGGTTCTGGAACCCTGTGGACTGGGAACATGACTGACGTTTTATTCTGGAACCCTGTAGCCTGGGAACATAACTGAGGATTGATTCTGGAACCCTGTGGCCTGGGAACATGACTGGGATTTGATTTCTGAAACCTGTGTCCAGGGAAAATGACTGAGGTTTTATTCTGGAACCCTGTGTCCTGGGAACACGACTGAGGTTTGATTCTGGAACCATGTGGCCTGGGAATATGACTTAGGTTTGATTCTGGAAACCATTGGCCTGGGAACATGACTGATGTTAGAGTGTGGAATCCTGTGCCCTGGGAACATGACATCGGTTTGGATTCTGGTACCCTGTTGCCTGGAAACATGAAATCGCTTTGATTCTGGAAACCTTAGGCCTGGGAATATGACTGAGGTTTGATGGTGGTACCCTATGGCCTGGCAACATGACTGAGGTTTGATTCTGGATCCCTGTGGCCTGGGAACATGACATCTGTTTAGATTGTGGAATACTGTGCCCCGGGAACCTGACTGAGCCTTGGTTCTGGACCCCTGTGGACTGGGAACATGACTGAGGTTTTATTCTGGAACCCTGTGTCCTGTTAACATGACATGGGTGGATTCTGGAACCCTGAGGCCTGGGAACATGAAATCTGTTTAGATTGTGGTATACTGTGGCCTGGGAACTTGACTGAGCCTTGGTTCTGGAAACCTGTGGACTGGGAATATGACTGAGGTTTTATTCTGGAGCCGTGTAGCCTGGGAACATAACTGAGGATTCACTTTGGAACCCTGTGGCCCAGGAACATGACATGGGTGGATTCTGGAAACCTGAGGCCTTGGAATATGACATCTGTTTAGATTGTGGAATACTGTGGCCCGGGAACCTGACTGAGCCTTGGTTCTGGAAACCTGTGGACTGGGAACATGACTGAGGTTTTATTCTGGAACCCTGTAGCCTGGGAACATAACTGAGGATTGATTCTGGAAGCCTGTGGCCTGGGAACATGACATCGGTGGATTCTGGAACACTGTGGCCTGGGAACCTGCGAACGGTTTGACTCTGGAACCCTGTGGCCTGGGAACACGAAATCGGTTTGATTCCGGAAATCTGAGGCCTGGCAACATGACTGAGGTTTGGTTCTGGATCTCTGTGTCCTGGGAAAATGACTGAGGCGTGATTCTGAAGACCTGTGGCCTGGAAACATGACATCTGTTTAGATTGTGGAATACTTTGGCCCGGGAACCTGACTGAGCCTTGGTTCTGGAACACTGTGCACTAGGAACATGACTGAGGTTTTATTCTGGAACCCTTTAGCCTGGGAACATAACTGAGGATTGATTCTGGAACCCTGTGGCCTGGGAACATAACATGGGTGGATTCTGGAACCCTGAGGCCTGGGAAAAAGACATCTGTTTAGATTGTGGAATACTGTGACCCGGGAACCTGACTGAGCCTTGGTTCTGGAACCCTATGTACTGGGAATATGACTGAGCTTTTATTCTGGAACCCTGTAGCCTGGGAACATAACTGAGGATTGATTCTGGAAACCTGTGGCCTGGGAACATGACATGGGTGGATTCTGGAACCCTGAGGCCTGGGAACATGACATCTGTTTAGATTGTGGAATACTGTGCCCCGGGTACCTGACTGAACCTTGGTTCTGGAACCCTGTGGACTGGGAACATGGCTGAGGTTTTATTCCGGAACCCTGTAGCCTGCGAACATAACTGAGGATTCATTCTGGAACCCTGTGGCCTGGCAGCATGACATCTGTGGATTCTGAATCTCTGTGGCCTGGGAACCTGCGAACGGTTTGACTCTGGTACCCTGTGGCCTGGGAACATGTCTGAGGTTTGATGGTGGAAACCTGTGGCCTGGTATCATGACTGAGGATAGACTCTGGAAGACTGTGGCCAGGGAACATGATATCGGGTTGATTCTGGAAACCTGTGTCCTGGGAACAAGACTGAGGTTTGATTCTGGAAACCTGATGCCTGGGAACTTGAGTGAGGTTTGTTTCTGGAAGCCTGTTCCCTGGGAACATGACTGCGGTTTGATTCTGGACACCTGTGTCCTGGGAACAACACTGAGGTTTGATTCTGCAACCCTGTGGCTTGGGAACATGACTGAGGTATGTTTCTGGAAGCCTGTTCTCTGGGAACATGACTGAGGTTTGATTCTGGACACCTGTGTCCTGGGAACATGACTGAGGTTTGATTGTTGAAACCTGTGGCCTTCGAACATGACTCAGGTTGATTCTGGAACCATGTGTCCTGGGAATATGACTGAGGTTTGATTCTGGAAACCTTTGTCCTGGGAAAATGACTGAGGTTTCAATGTGGAAACATGTGGCCTGGGATCAGGACTGAGGTTTGATGGTGGAACACTCTGGCCTGGCAAAATGACTGAGGCTTGATTCTGGAGCCCTCTTTACTGGGAACATTCCTGAGGTTTGATGGCAGAAACCTGTGGACTGGCAACATGACTGAGGTTTGATTTGGAACCCTGTGCACGGGGACCATGACTGAGGCCTGATACTGGAACCCCGTGGCATGGGAACATGACATTGGTTTGATTCTGGAGCCCTGTTTACTGGGAACATGACTGTGGTTTCATGGTTGAATCCTGTGGCCTGGCAACATGATTGAGGTTTGATAGTGGAACCCTCAGGCTAGGGAACATGAGTGAGGCTTGATGGTGGAACACTGTGGCCTGGCAATATGCCTGAGGTTTGATGGTGGAAACCTGTGGCTTGGCAAGATGACTTAGGTTAGATTGTGGAACACTCTGACCTGGGAACATGACTGAGGTTTGATTCTGGATCCCTGTGGCCTGGGAACATGACATCTGTTTAGATTGTGGAATACTGTGCCCCGGGAACCTGACTGAGCCTTGGTTCTGGACCCCTGTGGACTGGGAACATGACTGAGGTTTTATTCTGGAACTCTGTGTCCTGTTAACATGACATGGGTGGATTCTGGAACCCTGAGGCCTGGGAACATGAAATCTGTTTAGATTGTGGAATACTGTGGCCTGGGAACTTGACTGAGCCTTGGTTCTGGAACCCTGTGGACTGGGAACATGACTGACGTTTTATTCTGGAACCCTGTAGCCTGGGAACATAACTGAGGATTGATTCTGGAACCCTGTGGCCTGGGAACATGACTGGGATTTGATTTCTGAAACCTGTGTCCAGGGAAAATGACTGAGGTTTTATTCTGGAACCCTGTGTCCTGGGAACAAGACTGAGGTTTGCTTCTGGACGCCTGTGGGCTGGGAACATGACATCGGTTGGATTCTGGAACCCTGTGGCCTGGGAACATGACTGAGGTTTGTTTCTGGAAGCCTGTTCCCTGGGAACATGACTGAGGTTTGATTCTGGAACCATGTGTCCTGGGAATATGACTGAGGTTTGATTCTGGAAACCATTGGCCTGGGAACATGACTGATGTTAGATTGTGGAATCCTGTGGCCTGGGAACATGACATCGGTGGATTCTGGAACCCTGTGGCCTGGAAACATGAGAACGGTTTGATTCTTTAACCCTGTGGCCTGGGAACATGTCTGAGGTTTGATGGTGGAAACTTGTGGCCTGGCAACATGACTGACGTTTGATCCTGGAAGACTCTTGCCACGGAACATGATATCGGGTTGATTGTGGAAACCTGTGTCCTGGGAACAAGACTGAGGTTTTCTTCTGGAACCCTGTGGCCTGGGAACATGACTGAGGTTTCTTTCTGGATGCCTGTTCCCTGGGAACATGACTGAGGTTTGATTCTGGACACCTGTCTCTTGGGAGCATGACTGAGGTCTGATTTTTGAAACCTATGGCCTGGGAACATGACTGAGGTTTGATTCTGGAACCATGTGCCCTGGGAATATGACTGAAATTTGATTATGGAAACCATTGGCCTGGGAACATGACTGATGTTAGATTGTGGAATCCTGTGGCCTGGGAACATGACATCGGTTTGGATTTTGGTACCCTGTTGCCTGGGAACATGAAATCGTTTTGATTCTGGAAACCCGTGGCCTGGGAATATGACTGAGGTTTGACCGTGGTACCCTATGTCCTGGCAACAAGACTGAGGTTTGATTCTGGAAGACTGTGGCCAGGGAATATGATATCGGGTTGATTCTGGAACCCTGTGTCCGGGGAACAAGACTGAGGTTTGCTTCTGGAACCCTGTTCCCTGGGAACATGACTGAGTTTTGATTCTGCACACCTGTGTCCTGGGACCATGACTGAGGTTTGATTGTTGAAACCTGTGGCCTGCGAACATGACTGAGGTTTGATTCTGGAACCATGTGTCCTGGGAATATGACTGAGGTTTGATTCTGGAAACCTGTGGCCTGGGAAAATGACTGAGGTTTCATTGTGGAAACATGTGTCCTGGAATCATGTGTGTGGTTTGATGGCGGAACACTCTGGCCTGGCAAAATGACTAAGGCTTGATTCTGGAACCCTGTGGCCTGAGAACTTGACTGAGGTTTGATTGCAGAAACCTGTGGACTGGCAACATGACTGAGGCTTGATTCTGGAACCCTGTCGCCTGGGAACATGAATGAGGTTTGATTGTGGAACCCTGTGGCCTGGGAACATGACAGAGATTTGATTCTGGACACCTGTGTCCTAGGAACAAGACTGAGGTTTGATTGTTGAAACCTGTGGCCTGCGAATATGACTGAGGTTTGATTCTGGAACCATGTGTCTTGGGAATATGACTGAGGTTTGATTCTGGAAACCATTGGCCTGGGAACATGACTGATGTTAGATTGTGGAATCCTGTGGCCTTGGAACATGACATCGGTTTGGATCCTGGTACCCTGTTGCCTGGGAACATGAAATCGGTTTGATTCTGGAAACCTGTGGCCTGGGTATATGACTGAGGTTTGATGGTGGTACCCTATGGCCTGGCAACAAGAGTGAGTTTTGATTCTGGATCCCTGTGGCCTGGGAACATGACTGAGGCGTGATTCTGGAAAACTGTGGCCTGGAAACATGACATCTGTTTAGATAGTGGAATACTGTGCCCTGGGATCCTGACTGAGCCTTGGTTCTGGAACCCTGTGGACTGGGAACATGACTGAGGTTTTATTTTGGAACCCCGTAGCCTGGGAACATAACTGAGGATTGATTCTGGAACGCTATGGCCTGGGAACATGACCTCGGTGGATTCTGGAATCCTGTGGCCTGGGAACATGAGAACGGTTTGACTCTGGAACCCTGTGGCCTGGGAACATGTCTGAGGTTTGTTGGTGGAAACCTGTGGGCTGGCAACATGACTGAGGTTTGAGTCTGGAAGACTGTGGCCAGGGAACATGATATTGGGTTGATTCTGGAAACCTGTATCCTGGGAACAAGACTGAGGTTTGCTGGTGGAACCCTGTGGCCTCGGAACATGACATCGGTTGGATTTTGGAACCCTGTAGCCTGGGAACATGACTGAAGTTTGATTGTGGAACCCTGTTGCCTGGGAACATGACAGAGATTTGTTTCTGGAAGCCTGTTCCCTGAGAACATGACTGAGGTTTGATTCTGGACACCTGTGGCCTGGGAATATGTCTGAGGTTTGATTGTTGAAACCTGTGGCCTGCGAACATGACTGAGGTTTGATTCTGGATCCATGTGTCCTGGGAATATGACTGAGGTTTGATTCTGGAAACCTGTGGCCTGGGAAAATCACTTAGGATTCATTGTCGAAACATTTGGCCTGGGATCATGACTGAGGTTTGATGGTGGAAAACTCTGGCCTGGCAAAATGACTGAGGCTTGATTCTGGAACCCTATGGCCTGGGAACTTGACTGAGGTTTGATGGCAGAAACCTGTGGACTGGCAACATGACTGAGGATTGACTGTGGAACCCTGTGTCCTGGAAACATGACTGTGGTCTGGTACTTGAAAACCATGGCCTGGGAACTTGACATTGGTTTGATTCTGGAACCCTGTGTCCTAGGAACATGATTGAGGTTTGATGGAGGAACCCTGTGTGCAGGGAACATGACTGAGGCTTGATGGTGGAACCCTGTGGCCTGGCAACAGGACTGAGGTTTGATGGTGGAACCCTGTTGCCTGGCAAGATGACTTAGGTTTGATTGTGGAACACTCTGACCTGGGAACATGACTGAGGCTTTATGGTGAAACCGTGGCATGGCAATAGGACTGAGGTTTGATTGTGGATCCCTCTGGCCTGGGAATATGACTGAGCTTTAATTGTGGAACCTGTGGGCTGTGAACATGACTGGGATATATTTTTGAAACCTGTGTCTAGGGAACATGACTGAGGTTTTATTCTGGAACCCTGTGTCCTGGGAATATGACTGAGGTTTGATTATGGAAACCATTGACCTGTGAACATGAGTGATGTTAGATTGTGGAATACTGTGGCCTGGGAACATGACATCGGTTTGGATTCTGGTACCCTGTTGCCTGGGAATATGAAATCGGTTTGATTCTGGAAACCTGTGGCCTGGAAATATGACTGAGGTTTGATGGTGGTACCCTATGGCCTGGCAAGATGACTTAGGTTTGATTGTGGAACACTCAGGCCTGGGAACATGACTGAGGCTTGATGGTGGAACCCTGTGTCCTGGGAACATGAGAACGGTTTGATTCTGGAAACCTGTGGCCTTTGGAACATGTCTGCGGTTTGATGGTGGAAACCTGTGGCCTGGTAACATGACTGAGGTTTGATTCTGGAAGACTGTGGCCAAGGAACATGATATCGGTTTGATTCTGGAACCCTGTGTCCTGGGAACAAGACTGAGGTTTGCTTCTGGACGCCTGTGGGCTGGGAACATGACATCGGTTGGATTCTGGAACCCTGTGGCCTGGGAACATGACTGAGGTTTGTTTCTGGAAGCCTGTTCCCTGGGAACATGACTGAGGTTTGATTCTGGAACCATGTGTCCTGGGAATATGACTGAGGTTTGATTCTGGAAACCATTGGCCTGGGAACATGACTGATGTTAGATTGTGGAATCCTGTGGCCTGGGAACATGACATCGGTGGATTCTGGAACCCTGTGGACTGGAAACACGAGAACGGTTTGATTCTTTAACCCTGTGGCCTGGGAACATGTCTGAGGTTTGATGGTGGAAACTTGTGGCCTGGCAACATGACTGACGTTTGATCCTGGAAGACTCTTGCCACGGAACATGATATCGGGTTGATTGTGGAAACCTGTGTCCTGGGAACAAGACTGAGGTTTGCTTCTGGAACCCTGTGGCCTGGGAACATGACTGAGGTTTCTTTCTGGATGCCTGTTCCCTGGGAACATGACTGAGGTTTGATTCTGGACACCTGTCTCTTGGGAGCATGACTGAGGTCTGATTTTTGAAACCTATGGCCTGGGAACATGACTGAGGTTTGATTCTGGAACCATGTGCCCTGGGAATATGACTGAAATTTGATTATGGAAACCATTGGCCTGGGAACATGACTGATGTTAGATTGTGGAATCCTGTGGCCTGGGAACATGACATCGGTTTGGATTTTGGTACCCTGTTGCCTGGGAACATGAAATCGTTTTGATTCTGGAAACCCGTGGCCTGGGAATATGACTGAGGTTTGACCGTGGTACCCTATGTCCTGGCAACAAGACTGAGGTTTGATTCTGGAAGACTGTGGCCAGGGAATATGATATCGGGTTGATTCTGGAACCCTGTATCCGGGGAACAAGACTGAGGTTTGCTTCTGGAACCCTGTTCCCTGGGAACATGACTGAGTTTTGATTCTGCACACCTGTGTCCTGGGAACATGACTGAGGTTTGATTGTTGAAACCTGTGGCCTGCGAACATGACTGAGGTTTGATTCTGGAACCATGTGTCCTGGGAATATGACTGAGGTTTGATTCTGGAAACCTGTGGCCTGGGAAAATGACTGAGGTTTCATTGTGGAAACATGTGTCCTGCAATCATGTGTGTGGTTTGATGGCGGAACACTCTGGCCTGGCAAAATGACTAAGGCTTGATTCTGG
Organism: Balaenoptera physalus; assembly: GCF_965194825.1. NCBI lineage: Eukaryota > Metazoa > Chordata > Mammalia > Artiodactyla > Balaenopteridae > Balaenoptera > Balaenoptera physalus. Next base: position 33,429 of record NW_028124992.1, on the reverse strand, counting down.
AACCCTGTGGCCTGAGAACTTGACTGAGGTTTGATTGCAGAAACCTGTGGACTGGCAACATGACTGAGGCTTGATTCTGGAACCCTGTCGCCTGGGAACATGAATGAGGTTTGATTGTGGAACCCTGTGGCCTGGGAACATGACAGAGATTTGATTCTGGACACCTGTGTCCTAGGAACAAGACTGAGGTTTGATTGTTGAAACCTGTGGCCTGCGAATATGACTGAGGTTTGATTCTGGAACCATGTGTCTTGGGAATATGACTGAGGTTTGATTCTGGAAACCATTGGCCTGGGAACATGACTGATGTTAGATTGTGGAATCCTGTGGCCTTGGAACATGACATCGGTTTGGATCCTGGTACCCTGTTGCCTGGGAACATGAAATCGGTTTGATTCTGGAAACCTGTGGCCTGGGTATATGACTGAGGTTTGATGGTGGTACCCTATGGCCTGGCAACAAGAGTGAGTTTTGATTCTGGATCCCTGTGGCCTGGGAACATGACTGAGGCGTGATTCTGGAAAACTGTGGCCTGGAAACATGACATCTGTTTAGATAGTGGAATACTGTGCCCTGGGATCCTGACTGAGCCTTGGTTCTGGAACCCTGTGGACTGGGAACATGACTGAGGTTTTATTTTGGAACCCTGTAGCCTGGGAACATAACTGAGGATTGATTCTGGAACGCTATGGCCTGGGAACATGACCTCGGTGGATTCTGGAATCCTGTGGCCTGGGAACATGAGAACGGTTTGACTCTGGAACCCTGTGGCCTGGGAACATGTCTGAGGTTTGTTGGTGGAAACCTGTGGGCTGGCAACATGACTGAGGTTTGAGTCTGGAAGACTGTGGCCAGGGAACATGATATTGGGTTGATTCTGGAAACCTGTATCCTGGGAACAAGACTGAGGTTTGCTGGTGGAACCCTGTGGCCTCGGAACATGACATCGGTTGGATTTTGGAACCCTGTAGCCTGGGAACATGACTGAAGTTTGATTGTGGAACCCTGTTGCCTGGGAACATGACAGAGATTTGTTTCTGGAAGCCTGTTCCCTGAGAACATGACTGAGGTTTGATTCTGGACACCTGTGGCCTGGGAATATGTCTGAGGTTTGATTGTTGAAACCTCTGGCCTGCGAACATGACTGAGGTTTGATTCTGGATCCATGTGTCCTGGGAATATGACTGAGGTTTGATTCTGGAAACCTGTGGCCTGGGAAAATCACTTAGGATTCATTGTCGAAACATTTGGCCTGGGATCATGACTGAGGTTTGATGGTGGAAAACTCTGGCCTGGCAAAATGACTGAGGCTTGATTCTGGAACCCTATGGCCTGGGAACTTGACTGAGGTTTGATGGCAGAAACCTGTGGACTGGCAACATGACTGAGGATTGACTGTGGAACCCTGTGTCCTGGAAACATGACTGTGGTCTGGTACTTGAAAACCATGGCCTGGGAACTTGACATTGGTTTGATTCTGGAACCCTGTGTCCTAGGAACATGATTGAGGTTTGATGGAGGAACCCTGTGTGCAGGGAACATGACTGAGGCTTGATGGTGGAACCCTGTGGCCTGGCAACAGGACTGAGGTTTGATGGTGGAACCCTGTTGCCTGGCAAGATGACTTAGGTTTGATTGTGGAACACTCTGGCCTGGGAACATGACTGAGGCTTTATGGTGAAACCGTGGCATGGCAATAGGACTGAGGTTTGATTGTGGATCCCTCTGGCCTGGGAATATGACTGAGCTTTAATTGTGGAACCTGTGGGCTGTGAACATGACTGGGATATATTTTTGAAACCTGTGTCTAGGGAACATGACTGAGGTTTTATTCTGGAACCCTGTGTCCTGGGAATATGACTGAGGTTTGATTATGGAAACCATTGACCTGTGAACATGAGTGATGTAAGATTGTGGAATACTGTGGCCTGGGAACATGACATCGGTTTGGATTCTGGTACCCTGTTGCCTGGGAATATGAAAGCGGTTTGATTCTGGAAACCTGTGGCCTGGAAATATGACTGAGGTTTGATGGTGGTACCCTATGGCCTGGCAAGATGACTTAGGTTTGATTGTGGAACACTCAGGCCTGGGAACATGACTGAGGCTTGATGGTGGAACCCTGTGTCCTGGGAACATGAGAACGGTTTGATTCTGGAAACCTGTGGCCTTTGGAACATGTCTGCGGTTTGATGGTGGAAACCTGTGGCCTGGTAACATGACTGAGGTTTGATTCTGGAAGACTGTGGCCAAGGAACATGATATCGGTTTGATTCTGGAACCCTGTGTCCTGGGAACAAGACTGAGGTTTGATTCTGGAACCCTGTGTCCTGGGAACATGACTGAGGTTTGTTTCTGGAAGCCTGTTCCCTGGGAACATGACTGAGGTTTGATTCTGGAACCATGTGTCCTGGGAATATGACTGAGGTTTGATTCTGGAAACCATTGGCCTGGGAACATGACTGATGTTAGATTGTGGAATCCTGTGGCCTGGGAACATGACATCGGTGGATTCTGGAACCCTGTGGCCTGGAAACACGAGAACGGTTTGATTCTTTAACCCTGTGGCCTGGGAACATGTCTGAGGTTTGATGGTGGAAACTTGTGGCCTGGCAACATGACTGACGTTTGATCCTGGAAGACTCTTGCCACGGAACATGATATTGGGTTGATTGTGGAAACCTGTGTCCTGGGAACAAGACTGAGGTTTGCTTCTGGAACCCTGTGGCCTGGGAACATGACTGAGGTTTCTTTCTGGATGCCTGTTCCCTGGGAACATGACTGAGGTTTGATTCTGGACACCTGTCTCTTGGGAGCATGACTGAGGTCTGATTTTTGAAACCTATGGCCTGGGAACATGACTGAGGTTTGATTCTGGAACCATGTGCCCTGGGAATATGACTGAAATTTGATTATGGAAACCATTGGCCTGGGAACATGACTGATGTTAGATTGTGGAATCCTGTGGCCTGGGAACATGACATCGGTTTGGATTTTGGTACCCTGTTGCCTGGGAACATGAAATCGTTTTGATTCTGGAAACCCGTGGCCTGGGAATATGACTGAGGTTTGACCGTGGTACCCTATGTCCTGGCAACAAGACTGAGGTTTGATTCTGGAAGACTGTGGCCAGGGAATATGATATCGGGTTGATTCTGGAACCCTGTGTCCGGGGAACAAGACTGAGGTTTGCTTCTGGAACCCTGTTCCCTGGGAACATGACTGAGTTTTGATTCTGCACACCTGTGTCCTGGGAACATGACTGAGGTTTGATTGTTGAAACCTGTGGCCTGCGAACATGACTGAGGTTTGATTCTGGAACCATGTGTCCTGGGAATATGACTGAGGTTTGATTCTGGAAACCTGTGGCCTGGGAAAATGACTGAGGTTTCATTGTGGAAACATGTGTCCTGGAATCATGTGTGTGGTTTGATGGCGGAACACTCTGGCCTGGCAAAATGACTAAGGCTTGATTCTGGAACCCTGTGGCCTGAGAACTTGACTGAGGTTTGATTGCAGAAACCTGTGGACTGGCAACATGACTGAGGCTTGATTCTGGAACCCTGTCGCCTGGGAACATGAATGAGGTGTGATTGTGGAACCCTGTGGCCTGGGAACATGACAGAGATTTGATTCTGGACACCTGTGTCCTAGGAACAAGACTGAGGTTTGATTGTTGAAACCTGTGGCCTGCGAATATGACTGAGGTTTGATTCTGGAACCATGTGTCTTGGGAATATGACTGAGGTTTGATTCTGGAAACCATTGGCCTGGGAACATGACTGATGTTAGATTGTGGAATCCTGTGGCCTTGGAACATGACATCGGTTTGGATCCTGGTACCCTGTTGCCTGGGAACATGAAATCGGTTTGATTCTGGAAACCTGTGGCCTGGGTATATGACTGAGGTTTGATGGTGGTACCCTATGGCCTGGCAACAAGAGTGAGTTTTGATTCTGGATCCCTGTGGCCTGGGAACATGACTGAGGCGTGATTCTGGAAAACTGTGGCCTGGAAACATGACATCTGTTTAGATAGTGGAATACTGTGCCCTGGGATCCTGACTGAGCCTTGGTTCTGGAACCCTGTGGACTGGGAACATGACTGAGGTTTTATTTTGGAACCCTGTAGCCTGGGAACATAACTGAGGATTGATTCTGGAACGCTATGGCCTGGGAACATGACCTCGGTGGATTCTGGAATCCTGTGGCCTGGGAACATGAGAACGGTTTGACTCTGGAACCCTGTGGCCTGGGAACATGTCTGAGGTTTGTTGGTGGAAACCTGTGGGCTGGCAACATGACTGAGGTTTGAGTCTGGAAGACTGTGGCCAGGGAACATGATATTGGGTTGATTCTGGAAACCTGTATCCTGGGAACAAGACTGAGGTTTGCTGGTGGAACCCTGTGGCCTCGGAACATGACATCGGTTGGATTTTGGAACCCTGTAGCCTGGGAACATGACTGAAGTTTGATTGTGGAACCCTGTTGCCTGGGAACATGACAGAGATTTGTTTCTGGAAGCCTGTTCCCTGAGAACATGACTGAGGTTTGATTCTGGACACCTGTGGCCTGGGAATATGTCTGAGGTTTGATTGTTGAAACCTGTGGCCTGCGAACATGACTGAGGTTTGATTCTGGATCCATGTGTCCTGGGAATATGACTGAGGTTTGATTCTGGAAACCTGTGGCCTGGGAAAATCACTTAGGATTCATTGTCGAAACATTTGGCCTGGGATCATGACTGAGGTTTGATGGTGGAAAACTCTGGCCTGGCAAAATGACTGAGGCTTGATTCTGGAACCCTATGGCCTGGGAACTTGACTGAGGTTTGATGGCAGAAACCTGTGGACTGGCAACATGACTGAGGATTGACTGTGGAACCCTGTGTCCTGGAAACATGACTGTGGTCTGGTACTTGAAAACCATGGCCTGGGAACTTGACATTGGTTTGATTCTGGAACCCTGTGTCCTAGGAACATGATTGAGGTTTGATGGAGGAACCCTGTGTGCAGGGAACATGACTGAGGCTTGATGGTGGAACCCTGTGGCCTGGCAACAGGACTGAGGTTTGATGGTGGAACCCTGTTGCCTGGCAAGATGACTTAGGTTTGATTGTGGAACACTCTGGCCTGGGAACATGACTGAGGCTTTATGGTGAAACCGTGGCATGGCAATAGGACTGAGGTTTGATTGTGGATCCCTCTGGCCTGGGAATATGACTGAGCTTTAATTGTGGAACCTGTGGGCTGTGAACATGACTGGGATATATTTTTGAAACCTGTGTCTAGGGAACATGACTGAGGTTTTATTCTGGAACCCTGTGTCCTGGGAATATGACTGAGGTTTGATTATGGAAACCATTGACCTGTGAACATGAGTGATGTTAGATTGTGGAATACTGTGGCCTGGGAACATGACATCGGTTTGGATTCTGGTACCCTGTTGCCTGGGAATATGAAAGCGGTTTGATTCTGGAAACCTGTGGCCTGGAAATATGACTGAGGTTTGATGGTGGTACCCTATGGCCTGGCAAGATGACTTAGGTTTGATTGTGGAACACTCAGGCCTGGGAACATGACTGAGGCTTGATGGTGGAACCCTGTGTCCTGGGAACATGAGAACGGTTTGATTCTGGAAACCTGTGGCCTTTGGAACATGTCTGCGGTTTGATGGTGGAATCCTGTGGCCTGGTAACATGACTGAGGTTTGATTCTGGAAGACTGTGGCCAAGGAACATGATATCGGTTTGATTCTGGAACCCTGTGTCCTGGGAACAAGACTGAGGTTTGCTTCTGGACGCCTGTGGGCTGGGAACATGACATCGGTTGGATTCTGGAACCCTGTGGCCTGGGAACATGACTGAGGTTTGTTTCTGGAAGCCTGTTCCCTGGGAACATGACTGAGGTTTGATTCTGGAACCATGTGTCCTGGGAATATGACTGAGGTTTGATTCTGGAAACCATTGGCCTGGGAACATGACTGATGTTAGATTGTGGAATCCTGTGGCCTGGGAACATGACATCGGTGGATTCTGGAACCCTGTGGCCTGGAAACATGAGAACGGTTTGATTCTTTAACCCTGTGGCCTGGGAACATGTCTGAGGTTTGATGGTGGAAACTTGTGGCCTGGCAACATGACTGACGTTTGATCCTGGAAGACTCTTGCCACGGAACATGATATCGGGTTGATTGTGGAAACCTGTGTCCTGGGAACAAGACTGAGGTTTGCTTCTGGAACCCTGTGGCCTGGGAACATGACTGAGGTTTCTTTCTGGATGCCTGTTCCCTGGGAACATGACTGAGGTTTGATTCTGGACACCTGTCTCTTGGGAGCATGACTGAGGTCTGATTTTTGAAACCTATGGCCTGGGAACATGACTGAGGTTTGATTCTGGAACCATGTGCCCTGGGAATATGACTGAAATTTGATTATGGAAACCATTGGCCTGGGAACATGACTGATGTTAGATTGTGGAATCCTGTGGCCTGGGAACATGACATCGGTTTGGATTTTGGTACCCTGTTGCCTGGGAACATGAAATCGTTTTGATTCTGGAAACCCGTGGCCTGGGAATATGACTGAGGTTTGACCGTGGTACCCTATGTCCTGGCAACAAGACTGAGGTTTGATTCTGGAAGACTGTGGCCAGGGAATATGATATCGGGTTGATTCTGGAACCCTGTGTCCGGGGAACAAGACTGAGGTTTGCTTCTGGAACCCTGTTCCCTGGGAACATGACTGAGTTTTGATTCTGCACACCTGTGTCCTGGGACCATGACTGAGGTTTGATTGTTGAAACCTGTGGCCTGCGAACATGACTGAGGTTTGATTCTGGAACCATGTGTCCTGGGAATATGACTGAGGTTTGATTCTGGAAACCTGTGGCCTGGGAAAATGACTGAGGTTTCATTGTGGAAACATGTGTCCTGGAATCATGTGTGTGGTTTGATGGCGGAACACTCTGGCCTGGCAAAATGACTGAGGCTTGATTCTGGAACCCTGTGGCCTGAGAACTTGACTGAGGTTTGATTGCAGAAACCTGTGGACTGGCAACATGACTGAGGCTTGATTCTGGAACCCTGTCGCCTGGGAACATGAATGAGGTTTGATTGTGGAACCCTGTGGCCTGGGAACATGACAGAGATTTGATTCTGGACACCTGTGTCCTAGGAACAAGACTGAGGTTTGATTGTTGAAACCTGTGGCCTGCGAATATGACTGAGGTTTGATTCTGGAACCATGTGTCTTGGGAATATGACTGAGGTTTGATTCTGGAAACCATTGGCCTGGGAACATGACTGATGTTAGATTGTGGAATCCTGTGGCCTTGGAACATGACATCGGTTTGGATCCTGGTACCCTGTTGCCTGGGAACATGAAATCGGTTTGATTCTGGAAACCTGTGGCCTGGGTATATGACTGAGGTTTGATGGTGGTACCCTATGGCCTGGCAACAAGAGTGAGTTTTGATTCTGGATCCCTGTGGCCTGGGAACATGACTGAGGCGTGATTCTGGAAAACTGTGGCCTGGAAACATGACATCTGTTTAGATAGTGGAATACTGTGCCCTGGGATCCTGACTGAGCCTTGGTTCTGGAACCCTGTGGACTGGGAACATGACTGAGGTTTTATTTTGGAACCCTGTAGCCTGGGAACATAACTGAGGATTGATTCTGGAACGCTATGGCTTGGGAACATGACCTCGGTGGATTCTGGAATCCTGTGGCCTGGGAACATGAGAACGGTTTGACTCTGGAACCCTGTGGCCTGGGAACATGTCTGAGGTTTGTTGGTGGAAACCTGTGGGCTGGCAACATGACTGAGGTTTGAGTCTGGAAGACTGTGGCCAGGGAACATGATATTGGGTTGATTCTGGAAACCTGTATCCTGGGAACAAGACTGAGGTTTGCTGGTGGAACCCTGTGGCCTCGGAACATGACATCGGTTGGATTTTGGAACCCTGTAGCCTGGGAACATGACAGAGATTTGTTTCTGGAAGCCTGTTCCCTGAGAACATGACTGAGGTTTGATTCTGGACACCTGTGGCCTGGGAATATGTCTGAGGTTTGATTGTTGAAACCTGTGGCCTGCGAACATGACTGAGGTTTGATTCTGGATCCATGTGTCCTGGGAATATGACTGAGGTTTGATTCTGGAAACCTGTGGCCTGGGAAAATCACTTAGGATTCATTGTCGAAACATTTGGCCTGGGATCATGACTGAGGTTTGATGGTGGAAAACTCTGGCCTGGCAAAATGACTGAGGCTTGATTCTGGAACCCTATGGCCTGGGAACTTGACTGAGGTTTGATGGCAGAAACCTGTGGACTGGCAACATGACTGAGGATTGACTGTGGAACCCTGTGTCCTGGAAACATGACTGTGGTCTGGTACTTGAAAACCATGGCCTGGGAACTTGACATTGGTTTGATTCTGGAACCCTGTGTCCTAGGAACATGATTGAGGTTTGATGGAGGAACCCTGTGTGCAGGGAACATGACTGAGGCTTGATGGTGGAACCCTGTGGCCTGGCAACAGGACTGAGGTTTGATGGTGGAACCCTGTTGCCTGGCAAGATGACTTAGGTTTGATTGTGGAACACTCTGGCCTGGGAACATGACTGAGGCTTTATGGTGAAACCGTGGCATGGCAATAGGACTGAGGTTTGATTGTGGATCCCTCTGGCCTGGGAATATGACTGAGCTTTAATTGTGGAACCTGTGGGCTGTGAACATGACTGGGATATATTTTTGAAACCTGTGTCTAGGGAACATGACTGAGGTTTTATTCTGGAACCCTGTGTCCTGGGAATATGACTGAGGTTTGATTATGGAAACCATTGACCTGTGAACATGAGTGATGTAAGATTGTGGAATACTGTGGCCTGGGAACATGACATCGGTTTGGATTCTGGTACCCTGTTGCCTGGGAATATGAAAGCGGTTTGATTCTGGAAACCTGTGGCCTGGAAATATGACTGAGGTTTGATGGTGGTACCCTATGGCCTGGCAAGATGACTTAGGTTTGATTGTGGAACACTCAGGCCTGGGAACATGACTGAGGCTTGATGGTGGAACCCTGTGTCCTGGGAACATGAGAACGGTTTGATTCTGGAAACCTGTGGCCTTTGGAACATGTCTGCGGTTTGATGGTGGAAACCTGTGGCCTGGTAACATGACTGAGGTTTGATTCTGGAAGACTGTGGCCAAGGAACATGATATCGGTTTGATTCTGGAACCCTGTGTCCTGGGAACAAGACTGAGGTTTGCTTCTGGACGCCTGTGGGCTGGGAACATGACATCGGTTGGATTCTGGAACCCTGTGGCCTGGGAACATGACTGAGGTTTGTTTCTGGAAGCCTGTTCCCTGGGAACATGACTGAGGTTTGATTCTGGAACCATGTGTCCTGGGAATATGACTGAGGTTTGATTCTGGAAACCATTGGCCTGGGAACATGACTGATGTTAGATTGTGGAATCCTGTGGCCTGGGAACATGACATCGGTGGATTCTGGAACCCTGTGGCCTGGAAACACGAGAACGGTTTGATTCTTTAACCCTGTGGCCTGGGAACATGTCTGAGGTTTGATGGTGGAAACTTGTGGCCTGGCAACATGACTGACGTTTGATCCTGGAAGACTCTTGCCACGGAACATGATATCGGGTTGATTGTGGAAACCTGTGTCCTGGGAACAAGACTGAGGTTTGCTTCTGGAACCCTGTGGCCTGGGAACATGACTGAGGTTTCTTTCTGGATGCCTGTTCCCTGGGAACATGACTGAGGTTTGATTCTGGACACCTGTCTCTTGGGAGCATGACTGAGGTCTGATTTTTGAAACCTATGGCCTGGGAACATGACTGAGGTTTGATTCTGGAACCATGTGCCCTGGGAATATGACTGAAATTTGATTATGGAAACCATTGGCCTGGGAACATGACTGATGTTAGATTGTGGAATCCTGTGGCCTGGGAACATGACATCGGTTTGGATTTTGGTACCCTGTTGCCTGGGAACATGAAATCGTTTTGATTCTGGAAACCCGTGGCCTGGGAATATGACTGAGGTTTGACCGTGGTACCCTATGTCCTGGCAACAAGACTGAGGTTTGATTCTGGAAGACTGTGGCCAGGGAATATGATATCGGGTTGATTCTGGAACCCTGTGTCCGGGGAACAAGACTGAGGTTTGCTTCTGGAACCCTGTTCCCTGGGAACATGACTGAGTTTTGATTCTGCACACCTGTGTCCTGGGAACATGACTGAGGTTTGATTGTTGAAACCTGTGGCCTGCGAACATGACTGAGGTTTGATTCTGGAACCATGTGTCCTGGGAATATGACTGAGGTTTGATTCTGGAAACCTGTGGCCTGGGAAAATGACTGAGGTTTCATTGTGGAAACATGTGTCCTGCAATCATGTGTGTGGTTTGATGGCGGAACACTCTGGCCTGGCAAAATGACTAAGGCTTGATTCTGGAACCCTGTGGCCTGAGAACTTGACTGAGGTTTGATTGCAGAAACCTGTGGACTGGCAACATGACTGAGGCTTGATTCTGGAACCCTGTCGCCTGGGAACATGAATGAGGTTTGATTGTGGAACCCTGTGGCCTGGGAACATGACAGAGATTTGATTCTGGACACCTGTGTCCTAGGAACAAGACTGAGGTTTGATTGTTGAAACCTGTGGCCTGCGAATATGACTGAGGTTTGATTCTGGAACCATGTGTCTTGGGAATATGACTGAGGTTTGATTCTGGAAACCATTGGCCTGGGAACATGACTGATGTTAGATTGTGGAATCCTGTGGCCTTAGAACATGACATCGGTTTGGATCCTGGTACCCTGTTGCCTGGGAACATGAAATCGGTTTGATTCTGGAAACCTGTGGCCTGGGTATATGACTGAGGTTTGATGGTGGTACCCTATGGCCTGGCAACAAGAGTGAGTTTTGATTCTGGATCCCTGTGGCCTGGGAACATGACTGAGGCGTGATTCTGGAAAACTGTGGCCTGGAAACATGACATCTGTTTAGATAGTGGAATACTGTGCCCTGGGATCCTGACTGAGCCTTGGTTCTGGAACCCTGTGGACTGGGAACATGACTGAGGTTTTATTTTGGAACCCTGTAGCCTGGGAACATAACTGAGGATTGATTCTGGAACGCTATGGCCTGGGAACATGACCTCGGTGGATTCTGGAATCCTGTGGCCTGGGAACATGAGAACGGTTTGACTCTGGAACCCTGTGGCCTGGGAACATGTCTGAGGTTTGTTGGTGGAAACCTGTGGGCTGGCAACATGACTGAGGTTTGAGTCTGGAAGACTGTGGCCAGGGAACATGATATTGGGTTGATTCTGGAAACCTGTATCCTGGGAACAAGACTGAGGTTTGCTGGTGGAACCCTGTGGCCTCGGAACATGACATCGGTTGGATTTTGGAACCCTGTAGCCTGGGAACATGACTGAAGTTTGATTGTGGAACCCTGTTGCCTGGGAACATGACAGAGATTTGTTTCTGGAAGCCTGTTCCCTGAGAACATGACTGAGGTTTGATTCTGGACACCTGTGGCCTGGGAATATGTCTGAGGTTTGATTGTTGAAACCTGTGGCCTGCGAACATGACTGAGGTTTGATTCTGGATCCATGTGTCCTGGGAATATGACTGAGGTTTGATTCTGGAAACCTGTGGCCTGGGAAAATCACTTAGGATTCATTGTCGAAACATTTGGCCTGGGATCATGACTGAGGTTTGATGGTGGAAAACTCTGGCCTGGCAAAATGACTGAGGCTTGATTCTGGAACCCTATGGCCTGGGAACTTGACTGAGGTTTGATGGCAGAAACCTGTGGACTGGCAACATGACTGAGGATTGACTGTGGAACCCTGTGTCCTGGAAACATGACTGTGGTCTGGTACTTGAAAACCATGGCCTGGGAACTTGACATTGGTTTGATTCTGGAACCCTGTGTCCTAGGAACATGATTGAGGTTTGATGGAGGAACCCTGTGTGCAGGGAACATGACTGAGGCTTGATGGTGGAACCCTGTGGCCTGGCAACAGGACTGAGGTTTGATGGTGGAACCCTGTTGCCTGGCAAGATGACTTAGGTTTGATTGTGGAACACTCTGGCCTGGGAACATGACTGAGGCTTTATGGTGAAACCGTGGCATGGCAATAGGACTGAGGTTTGATTGTGGATCCCTCTGGCCTGGGAATATGACTGAGCTTTAATTGTGGAACCTGTGGGCTGTGAACATGACTGGGATATATTTTTGAAACCTGTGTCTAGGGAACATGACTGAGGTTTTATTCTGGAACCCTGTGTCCTGGGAATATGACTGAGGTTTGATTATGGAAACCATTGACCTGTGAACATGAGTGATGTTAGATTGTGGAATACTGTGGCCTGGGAACATGACATCGGTTTGGATTCTGGTACCCTGTTGCCTGGGAATATGAAAGCGGTTTGATTCTGGAAACCTGTGGCCTGGAAATATGACTGAGGTTTGATGGTGGTACCCTATGGCCTGGCAAGATGACTTAGGTTTGATTGTGGAACACTCAGGCCTGGGAACATGACTGAGGCTTGATGGTGGAACCCTGTGTCCTGGGAACATGAGAACGGTTTGATTCTGGAAACCTGTGGCCTTTGGAACATGTCTGCGGTTTGATGGTGGAATCCTGTGGCCTGGTAACATGACTGAGGTTTGATTCTGGAAGACTGTGGCCAAGGAACATGATATCGGTTTGATTCTGGAACCCTGTGTCCTGGGAACAAGACTGAGGTTTGCTTCTGGACGCCTGTGGGCTGGGAACATGACATCGGTTGGATTCTGGAACCCTGTGGCCTGGGAACATGACTGAGGTTTGTTTCTGGAAGCCTGTTCCCTGGGAACATGACTGAGGTTTGATTCTGGAACCATGTGTCCTGGGAATATGACTGAGGTTTGATTCTGGAAACCATTGGCCTGGGAACATGACTGATGTTAGATTGTGGAATCCTGTGGCCTGGGAACATGACATCGGTGGATTCTGGAACCCTGTGGCCTGGAAACATGAGAACGGTTTGATTCTTTAACCCTGTGGCCTGGGAACATGTCTGAGGTTTGATGGTGGAAACTTGTGGCCTGGCAACATGACTGACGTTTGATCCTGGAAGACTCTTGCCACGGAACATGATATCGGGTTGATTGTGGAAACCTGTGTCCTGGGAACAAGACTGAGGTTTGCTTCTGGAACCCTGTGGCCTGGGAACATGACTGAGGTTTCTTTCTGGATGCCTGTTCCCTGGGAACATGACTGAGGTTTGATTCTGGACACCTGTCTCTTGGGAGCATGACTGAGGTCTGATTTTTGAAACCTATGGCCTGGGAACATGACTGAGGTTTGATTCTGGAACCATGTGCCCTGGGAATATGACTGAAATTTGATTATGGAAACCATTGGCCTGGGAACATGACTGATGTTAGATTGTGGAATCCTGTGGCCTGGGAACATGACATCGGTTTGGATTTTGGTACCCTGTTGCCTGGGAACATGAAATCGTTTTGATTCTGGAAACCCGTGGCCTGGGAATATGACTGAGGTTTGACCGTGGTACCCTATGTCCTGGCAACAAGACTGAGGTTTGATTCTGGAAGACTGTGGCCAGGGAATATGATATCGGGTTGATTCTGGAACCCTGTGTCCGGGGAACAAGACTGAGGTTTGCTTCTGGAACCCTGTTCCCTGGGAACATGACTGAGTTTTGATTCTGCACACCTGTGTCCTGGGACCATGACTGAGGTTTGATTGTTGAAACCTGTGGCCTGCGAACATGACTGAGGTTTGATTCTGGAACCATGTGTCCTGGGAATATGACTGAGGTTTGATTCTGGAAACCTGTGGCCTGGGAAAATGACTGAGGTTTCATTGTGGAAACATGTGTCCTGGAATCATGTGTGTGGTTTGATGGCGGAACACTCTGGCCTGGCAAAATGACTGAGGCTTGATTCTGGAACCCTGTGGCCTGAGAACTTGACTGAGGTTTGATTGCAGAAACCTGTGGACTGGCAACATGACTGAGGCTTGATTCTGGAACCCTGTCGCCTGGGAACATGAATGAGGTTTGATTGTGGAACCCTGTGGCCTGGGAACATGACAGAGATTTGATTCTGGACACCTGTGTCCTAGGAACAAGACTGAGGTTTGATTGTTGAAACCTGTGGCCTGCGAATATGACTGAGGTTTGATTCTGGAACCATGTGTCTTGGGAATATGACTGAGGTTTGATTCTGGAAACCATTGGCCTGGGAACATGACTGATGTTAGATTGTGGAATCCTGTGGCCTTGGAACATGACATCGGTTTGGATCCTGGTACCCTGTTGCCTGGGAACATGAAATCGGTTTGATTCTGGAAACCTGTGGCCTGGGTATATGACTGAGGTTTGATGGTGGTACCCTATGGCCTGGCAACAAGAGTGAGTTTTGATTCTGGATCCCTGTGGCCTGGGAACATGACTGAGGCGTGATTCTGGAAAACTGTGGCCTGGAAACATGACATCTGTTTAGATAGTGGAATACTGTGCCCTGGGATCCTGACTGAGCCTTGGTTCTGGAACCCTGTGGACTGGGAACATGACTGAGGTTTTATTTTGGAACCCTGTAGCCTGGGAACATAACTGAGGATTGATTCTGGAACGCTATGGCCTGGGAACATGACCTCGGTGGATTCTGGAATCCTGTGGCCTGGGAACATGAGAACGGTTTGACTCTGGAACCCTGTGGCCTGGGAACATGTCTGAGGTTTGTTGGTGGAAACCTGTGGGCTGGCAACATGACTGAGGTTTGAGTCTGGAAGACTGTGGCCAGGGAACATGATATTGGGTTGATTCTGGAAACCTGTATCCTGGGAACAAGACTGAGGTTTGCTGGTGGAACCCTGTGGCCTCGGAACATGACATCGGTTGGATTTTGGAACCCTGTAGCCTGGGAACATGACAGAGATTTGTTTCTGGAAGCCTGTTCCCTGAGAACATGACTGAGGTTTGATTCTGGACACCTGTGGCCTGGGAATATGTCTGAGGTTTGATTGTTGAAACCTGTGGCCTGCGAACATGACTGAGGTTTGATTCTGGATCCATGTGTCCTGGGAATATGACTGAGGTTTGATTCTGGAAACCTGTGGCCTGGGAAAATCACTTAGGATTCATTGTCGAAACATTTGGCCTGGGATCATGACTGAGGTTTGATGGTGGAAAACTCTGGCCTGGCAAAATGACTGAGGCTTGATTCTGGAACCCTATGGCCTGGGAACTTGACTGAGGTTTGATGGCAGAAACCTGTGGACTGGCAACATGACTGAGGATTGACTGTGGAACCCTGTGTCCTGGAAACATGACTGTGGTCTGGTACTTGAAAACCATGGCCTGGGAACTTGACATTGGTTTGATTCTGGAACCCTGTGTCCTAGGAACATGATTGAGGTTTGATGGAGGAACCCTGTGTGCAGGGAACATGACTGAGGCTTGATGGTGGAACCCTGTGGCCTGGCAACAGGACTGAGGTTTGATGGTGGAACCCTGTTGCCTGGCAAGATGACTTAGGTTTGATTGTGGAACACTCTGGCCTGGGAACATGACTGAGGCTTTATGGTGAAACCGTGGCATGGCAATAGGACTGAGGTTTGATTGTGGATCCCTCTGGCCTGGGAATATGACTGAGCTTTAATTGTGGAACCTGTGGGCTGTGAACATGACTGGGATATATTTTTGAAACCTGTGTCTAGGGAACATGACTGAGGTTTTATTCTGGAACCCTGTGTCCTGGGAATATGACTGAGGTTTGATTATGGAAACCATTGACCTGTGAACATGAGTGATGTTAGATTGTGGAATACTGTGGCCTGGGAACATGACATCCCTTTGGATTCTGGTACCCTGTTGCCTGGGAATATGAAATCGGTTTGATTCTGGAAACCTGTGGCCTGGAAATATGACTGAGGTTTGATGGTGGTACCCTATGGCCTGGCAAGATGACTTAGGTTTGATTGTGGAACACTCAGGCCTGGGAACATGACTGAGGCTTGATGGTGGAACCCTGTGTCCTGGGAACATGAGAACGGTTTGATTCTGGAAACCTGTGGCCTTTGGAACATGTCTGCGGTTTGATGGTGGAAACCTGTGGCCTGGTAACATGACTGAGGTTTGATTCTGGAAGACTGTGGCCAAGGAACATGATATCGGTTTGATTCTGGAACCCTGTGTCCTGGGAACAAGACTGAGGTTTGCTTCTGGACGCCTGTGGGCTGGGAACATGACATCGGTTGGATTCTGGAACCCTGTGGCCTGGGAACATGACTGAGGTTTGTTTCTGGAAGCCTGTTCCCTGGGAACATGACTGAGGTTTGATTCTGGAACCATGTGTCCTGGGAATATGACTGAGGTTTGATTCTGGAAACCATTGGCCTGGGAACATGACTGATGTTAGATTGTGGAATCCTGTGGCCTGGGAACATGACATCGGTGGATTCTGGAACCCTGTGGCCTGGAAACACGAGAACGGTTTGATTCTTTAACCCTGTGGCCTGGGAACATGTCTGAGGTTTGATGGTGGAAACTTGTGGCCTGGCAACATGACTGACGTTTGATCCTGGAAGACTCTTGCCACGGAACATGATATCGGGTTGATTGTGGAAACCTGTGTCCTGGGAACAAGACTGAGGTTTGCTTCTGGAACCCTGTGGCCTGGGAACATGACTGAGGTTTCTTTCTGGATGCCTGTTCCCTGGGAACATGACTGAGGTTTGATTCTGGACACCTGTCTCTTGGGAGCATGACTGAGGTCTGATTTTTGAAACCTATGGCCTGGGAACATGACTGAGGTTTGATTCTGGAACCATGTGCCCTGGGAATATGACTGAAATTTGATTATGGAAACCATTGGCCTGGGAACATGACTGATGTTAGATTGTGGAATCCTGTGGCCTGGGAACATGACATCGGTTTGGATTTTGGTACCCTGTTGCCTGGGAACATGAAATCGTTTTGATTCTGGAAACCCGTGGCCTGGGAATATGACTGAGGTTTGACCGTGGTACCCTATGTCCTGGCAACAAGACTGAGGTTTGATTCTGGAAGACTGTGGCCAGGGAATATGATATCGGGTTGATTCTGGAACCCTGTGTCCGGGGAACAAGACTGAGGTTTGCTTCTGGAACCCTGTTCCCTGGGAACATGACTGAGTTTTGATTCTGCACACCTGTGTCCTGGGAACATGACTGAGGTTTGATTGTTGAAACCTGTGGCCTGCGAACATGACTGAGGTTTGATTCTGGAACCATGTGTCCTGGGAATATGACTGAGGTTTGATTCTGGAAACCTGTGGCCTGGGAAAATGACTGAGGTTTCATTGTGGAAACATGTGTCCTGGAATCATGTGTGTGGTTTGATGGCGGAACACTCTGGCCTGGCAAAATGACTAAGGCTTGATTCTGGAACCCTGTGGCCTGAGAACTTGACTGAGGTTTGATTGCAGAAACCTGTGGACTGGCAACATGACTGAGGCTTGATTCTGGAACCCTGTCGCCTGGGAACATGAATGAGGTTTGATTGTGGAACCCTGTGGCCTGGGAACATGACAGAGATTTGATTCTGGACACCTGTGTCCTAGGAACAAGACTGAGGTTTGATTGTTGAAACCTGTGGCCTGCGAATATGACTGAGGTTTGATTCTGGAACCATGTGTCTTGGGAATATGACTGAGGTTTGATTCTGGAAACCATTGGCCTGGGAACATGACTGATGTTAGATTGTGGAATCCTGTGGCCTTGGAACATGACATCGGTTTGGATCCTGGTACCCTGTTGCCTGGGAACATGAAATCGGTTTGATTCTGGAAACCTGTGGCCTGGGTATATGACTGAGGTTTGATGGTGGTACCCTATGGCCTGGCAACAAGAGTGAGTTTTGATTCTGGATCCCTGTGGCCTGGGAACATGACTGAGGCGTGATTCTGGAAAACTGTGGCCTGGAAACATGACATCTGTTTAGATAGTGGAATACTGTGCCCTGGGATCCTGACTGAGCCTTGGTTCTGGAACCCTGTGGACTGGGAACATGACTGAGGTTTTATTTTGGAACCCTGTAGCCTGGGAACATAACTGAGGATTGATTCTGGAACCCTGTGGCCTGGGAACATGACCTCGGTGGATTCTGGAATCCTGTGGCCTGGGAACATGAGAACGGTTTGACTCTGGAACCCTGTGGCCTGGGAACATGTCTGAGGTTTGTTGGTGGAAACCTGTGGGCTGGCAACATGACTGAGGTTTGAGTCTGGAAGACTGTGGCCAGGGAACATGATATTGGGTTGATTCTGGAAACCTGTATCCTGGGAACAAGACTGAGGTTTGCTGGTGGAACCCTGTGGCCTCGGAACATGACATCAGTTGGATTTTGGAACCCTGTAGCCTGGGAACATGACTGAAGTTTGATTGTGGAACCCTGTTGCCTGGGAACATGACAGAGATTTGTTTCTGGAAGCCTGTTCCCTGAGAACATGACTGAGGTTTGATTCTGGACACCTGTGGCCTGGGAATATGTCTGAGGTTTGATTGTTGAAACCTGTGGCCTGCGAACATGACTGAGGTTTGATTCTGGATCCATGTGTCCTGGGAATATGACTGAGGTTTGATTCTGGAAACCTGTGGCCTGGGAAAATCACTTAGGATTCATTGTCGAAACATTTGGCCTGGGATCATGACTGAGGTTTGATGGTGGAAAACTCTGGCCTGGCAAAATGACTGAGGCTTGATTCTGGAACCCTATGGCCTGGGAACTTGACTGAGGTTTGATGGCAGAAACCTGTGGACTGGCAACATGACTGAGGATTGACTGTGGAACCCTGTGTCCTGGAAACATGACTGTGGTCTGGTACTTGAAAACCATGGCCTGGGAACTTGACATTGGTTTGATTCTGGAACCCTGTGTCCTAGGAACATGATTGAGGTTTGATGGAGGAACCCTGTGTGCAGGGAACATGACTGAGGCTTGATGGTGGAACCCTGTGGCCTGGCAACAGGACTGAGGTTTGATGGTGGAACCCTGTTGCCTGGCAAGATGACTTAGGTTTGATTGTGGAACACTCTGGCCTGGGAACATGACTGAGGCTTTATGGTGAAACCGTGGCATGGCAATAGGACTGAGGTTTGATTGTGGATCCCTCTGGCCTGGGAATATGACTGAGCTTTAATTGTGGAACCTGTGGGCTGTGAACATGACTGGGATATATTTTTGAAACCTGTGTCTAGGGAACATGACTGAGGTTTTATTCTGGAACCCTGTGTCCTGGGAATATGACTGAGGTTTGATTATGGAAACCATTGACCTGTGAACATGAGTGATGTTAGATTGTGGAATACTGTGGCCTGGGAACATGACATCGGTTTGGATTCTGGTACCCTGTTGCCTGGGAATATGAAAGCGGTTTGATTCTGGAAACCTGTGGCCTGGAAATATGACTGAGGTTTGATGGTGGTACCCTATGGCCTGGCAAGATGACTTAGGTTTGATTGTGGAACACTCAGGCCTGGGAACATGACTGAGGCTTGATGGTGGAACCCTGTGTCCTGGGAACATGAGAACGGTTTGATTCTGGAAACCTGTGGCCTTTGGAACATGTCTGCGGTTTGATGGTGGAAACCTGTGGCCTGGTAACATGACTGAGGTTTGATTCTGGAAGACTGTGGCCAAGGAACATGATATCGGTTTGATTCTGGAACCCTGTGTCCTGGGAACAAGACTGAGGTTTGCTTCTGGACGCCTGTGGGCTGGGAACATGACATCGGTTGGATTCTGGAACCCTGTGGCCTGGGAACATGACTGAGGTTTGTTTCTGGAAGCCTGTTCCCTGGGAACATGACTGAGGTTTGATTCTGGAACCATGTGTCCTGGGAATATGACTGAGGTTTGATTCTGGAAACCATTGGCCTGGGAACATGACTGATGTTAGATTGTGGAATCCTGTGGCCTGGGAACATGACATCGGTGGATTCTGGAACCCTGTGGCCTGGAAACACGAGAACGGTTTGATTCTTTAACCCTGTGGCCTGGGAACATGTCTGAGGTTTGATGGTGGAAACTTGTGGCCTGGCAACATGACTGACGTTTGATCCTGGAAGACTCTTGCCACGGAACATGATATCGGGTTGATTGTGGAAACCTGTGTCCTGGGAACAAGACTGAGGTTTGCTTCTGGAACCCTGTGGCCTGGGAACATGACTGAGGTTTCTTTCTGGATGCCTGTTCCCTGGGAACATGACTGAGGTTTGATTCTGGACACCTGTCTCTTGGGAGCATGACTGAGGTCTGATTTTTGAAACCTATGGCCTGGGAACATGACTGAGGTTTGATTCTGGAACCATGTGCCCTGGGAATATGACTGAAATTTGATTATGGAAACCATTGGCCTGGGAACATGACTGATGTTAGATTGTGGAATCCTGTGGCCTGGGAACATGACATCGGTTTGGATTTTGGTACCCTGTTGCCTGGGAACATGAAATCGTTTTGATTCTGGAAACCCGTGGCCTGGGAATATGACTGAGGTTTGACCGTGGTACCCTATGTCCTGGCAACAAGACTGAGGTTTGATTCTGGAAGACTGTGGCCAGGGAATATGATATCGGGTTGATTCTGGAACCCTGTGTCCGGGGAACAAGACTGAGGTTTGCTTCTGGAACCCTGTTCCCTGGGAACATGACTGAGTTTTGATTCTGCACACCTGTGTCCTGGGAACATGACTGAGGTTTGATTGTTGAAACCTGTGGCCTGCGAACATGACTGAGGTTTGATTCTGGAACCATGTGTCCTGGGAATATGACTGAGGTTTGATTCTGGAAACCTGTGGCCTGGGAAAATGACTGAGGTTTCATTGTGGAAACATGTGTCCTGGAATCATGTGTGTGGTTTGATGGCGGAACACTCTGGCCTGGCAAAATGACTGAGGCTTGATTCTGGAACCCTGTGGCCTGAGAACTTGACTGAGGTTTGATTGCAGAAACCTGTGGACTGGCAACATGACTGAGGCTTGATTCTGGAACCCTGTCGCCTGGGAACATGAATGAGGTTTGATTGTGGAACCCTGTGGCCTGGGAACATGACAGAGATTTGATTCTGGACACCTGTGTCCTAGGAACAAGACTGAGGTTTGATTGTTGAAACCTGTGGCCTGCGAATATGACTGAGGTTTGATTCTGGAACCATGTGTCTTGGGAATATGACTGAGGTTTGATTCTGGAAACCATTGGCCTGGGAACATGACTGATGTTAGATTGTGGAATCCTGTGGCCTTGGAACATGACATCGGTTTGGATCCTGGTACCCTGTTGCCTGGGAACATGAAATCGGTTTGATTCTGGAAACCTGTGGCCTGGGTATATGACTGAGGTTTGATGGTGGTACCCTATGGCCTGGCAACAAGAGTGAGTTTTGATTCTGGATCCCTGTGGCCTGGGAACATGACTGAGGCGTGATTCTGGAAAACTGTGGCCTGGAAACATGACATCTGTTTAGATAGTGGAATACTGTGCCCTGGGATCCTGACTGAGCCTTGGTTCTGGAACCCTGTGGACTGGGAACATGACTGAGGTTTTATTTTGGAACCCTGTAGCCTGGGAACATAACTGAGGATTGATTCTGGAACGCTATGGCCTGGGAACATGACCTCGGTGGATTCTGGAATCCTGTGGCCTGGGAACATGAGAACGGTTTGACTCTGGAACCCTGTGGCCTGGGAACATGTCTGAGGTTTGTTGGTGGAAACCTGTGGGCTGGCAACATGACTGAGGTTTGAGTCTGGAAGACTGTGGCCAGGGAACATGATATTGGGTTGATTCTGGAAACCTGTATCCTGGGAACAAGACTGAGGTTTGCTGGTGGAACCCTGTGGCCTCGGAACATGACATCGGTTGGATTTTGGAACCCTGTAGCCTGGGAACATGACTGAAGTTTGATTGTGGAACCCTGTTGCCTGGGAACATGACAGAGATTTGTTTCTGGAAGCCTGTTCCCTGAGAACATGACTGAGGTTTGATTCTGGACACCTGTGGCCTGGGAATATGTCTGAGGTTTGATTGTTGAAACCTGTGGCCTGCGAACATGACTGAGGTTTGATTCTGGATCCATGTGTCCTGGGAATATGACTGAGGTTTGATTCTGGAAACCTGTGGCCTGGGAAAATCACTTAGGATTCATTGTCGAAACATTTGGCCTGGGATCATGACTGAGGTTTGATGGTGGAAAACTCTGGCCTGGCAAAATGACTGAGGCTTGATTCTGGAACCCTATGGCCTGGGAACTTGACTGAGGTTTGATGGCAGAAACCTGTGGACTGGCAACATGACTGAGGATTGACTGTGGAACCCTGTGTCCTGGAAACATGACTGTGGTCTGGTACTTGAAAACCATGGCCTGGGAACTTGACATTGGTTTGATTCTGGAACCCTGTGTCCTAGGAACATGATTGAGGTTTGATGGAGGAACCCTGTGTGCAGGGAACATGACTGAGGCTTGATGGTGGAACCCTGTGGCCTGGCAACAGGACTGAGGTTTGATGGTGGAACCCTGTTGCCTGGCAAGATGACTTAGGTTTGATTGTGGAACACTCTGGCCTGGGAACATGACTGAGGCTTTATGGTGAAACCGTGGCATGGCAATAGGACTGAGGTTTGATTGTGGATCCCTCTGGCCTGGGAATATGACTGAGCTTTAATTGTGGAACCTGTGGGCTGTGAACATGACTGGGATATATTTTTGAAACCTGTGTCTAGGGAACATGACTGAGGTTTTATTCTGGAACCCTGTGTCCTGGGAATATGACTGAGGTTTGATTATGGAAACCATTGACCTGTGAACATGAGTGATGTTAGATTGTGGAATACTGTGGCCTGGGAACATGACATCGGTTTGGATTCTGGTACCCTGTTGCCTGGGAATATGAAATCGGTTTGATTCTGGAAACCTGTGGCCTGGAAATATGACTGAGGTTTGATGGTGGTACCCTATGGCCTGGCAAGATGACTTAGGTTTGATTGTGGAACACTCAGGCCTGGGAACATGACTGAGGCTTGATGGTGGAACCCTGTGTCCTGGGAACATGAGAACGGTTTGATTCTGGAAACCTGTGGCCTTTGGAACATGTCTGCGGTTTGATGGTGGAAACCTGTGGCCTGGTAACATGACTGAGGTTTGATTCTGGAAGACTGTGGCCAAGGAACATGATATCGGTTTGATTCTGGAACCCTGTGTCCTGGGAACAAGACTGAGGTTTGCTTCTGGACGCCTGTGGGCTGGGAACATGACATCGGTTGGATTCTGGAACCCTGTGGCCTGGGAACATGACTGAGGTTTGTTTCTGGAAGCCTGTTCCCTGGGAACATGACTGAGGTTTGATTCTGGAACCATGTGTCCTGGGAATATGACTGAGGTTTGATTCTGGAAACCATTGGCCTGGGAACATGACTGATGTTAGATTGTGGAATCCTGTGGCCTGGGAACATGACATCGGTGGATTCTGGAACCCTGTGGCCTGGAAACACGAGAACGGTTTGATTCTTTAACCCTGTGGCCTGGGAACATGTCTGAGGTTTGATGGTGGAAACTTGTGGCCTGGCAACATGACTGACGTTTGATCCTGGAAGACTCTTGCCACGGAACATGATATCGGGTTGATTGTGGAAACCTGTGTCCTGGGAACAAGACTGAGGTTTTCTTCTGGAACCCTGTGGCCTGGGAACATGACTGAGGTTTCTTTCTGGATGCCTGTTCCCTGGGAACATGACTGAGGTTTGATTCTGGACACCTGTCTCTTGGGAGCATGACTGAGGTCTGATTTTTGAAACCTATGGCCTGGGAACATGACTGAGGTTTGATTCTGGAACCATGTGCCCTGGGAATATGACTGAAATTTGATTATGGAAACCATTGGCCTGGGAACATGACTGATGTTAGATTGTGGAATCCTGTGGCCTGGGAACATGACATCGGTTTGGATTTTGGTACCCTGTTGCCTGGGAACATGAAATCGTTTTGATTCTGGAAACCCGTGGCCTGGGAATATGACTGAGGTTTGACCGTGGTACCCTATGTCCTGGCAACAAGACTGAGGTTTGATTCTGGAAGACTGTGGCCAGGGAATATGATATCGGGTTGATTCTGGAACCCTGTGTCCGGGGAACAAGACTGAGGTTTGCTTCTGGAACCCTGTTCCCTGGGAACATGACTGAGTTTTGATTCTGCACACCTGTGTCCTGGGACCATGACTGAGGTTTGATTGTTGAAACCTGTGGCCTGCGAACATGACTGAGGTTTGATTCTGGAACCATGTGTCCTGGGAATATGACTGAGGTTTGATTCTGGAAACCTGTGGCCTGGGAAAATGACTGAGGTTTCATTGTGGAAACATGTGTCCTGGAATCATGTGTGTGGTTTGATGGCGGAACACTCTGGCCTGGCAAAATGACTGAGGCTTGATTCTGGAACCCTGTGGCCTGAGAACTTGACTGAGGTTTGATTGCAGAAACCTGTGGACTGGCAACATGACTGAGGCTTGATTCTGGAACCCTGTCGCCTGGGAACATGAATGAGGTTTGATTGTGGAACCCTGTGGCCTGGGAACATGACAGAGATTTGATTCTGGACACCTGTGTCCTAGGAACAAGACTGAGGTTTGATTGTTGAAACCTGTGGCCTGCGAATATGACTGAGGTTTGATTCTGGAACCATGTGTCTTGGGAATATGACTGAGGTTTGATTCTGGAAACCATTGGCCTGGGAACATGACTGATGTTAGATTGTGGAATCCTGTGGCCTTGGAACATGACATCGGTTTGGATCCTGGTACCCTGTTGCCTGTGAATATGAAATCGGTTTGATTCTGGAAACCTGTGGCCTGGGTATATGACTGAGGTTTGATGGTGATACCCTATGGCCTGGCAACAAGAGTGAGTTTTGATTCTGGATCCCTGTGGCCTGGGAACATGACTGAGGCGTGATTCTGGAAAACTGTGGCCTGGAAACATGACATCTGTTTAGATAGTGGAATACTGTGCCCTGGGATCCTGACTGAGCCTTGGTTCTGGAACCCTGTGGACTGGGAACATGACTGAGGTTTTATTTTGGAACCCCGTAGCCTGGGAACATAACTGAGGATTGATTCTGGAACGCTATGGCCTGGGAACATGACCTCGGTGGATTCTGGAATCCTGTGGCCTGGGAACATGAGAACGGTTTGACTCTGGAACCCTGTGGCCTGGGAACATGTCTGAGGTTTGTTGGTGGAAACCTGTGGGCTGGCAACATGACTGAGGTTTGAGTCTGGAAGACTGTGGCCAGGGAACATGATATTGGGTTGATTCTGGAAACCTGTATCCTGGGAACAAGACTGAGGTTTGCTGGTGGAACCCTGTGGCCTCGGAACATGACATCGGTTGGATTTTGGAACCCTGTAGCCTGGGAACATGACAGAGATTTGTTTCTGGAAGCCTGTTCCCTGAGAACATGACTGAGGTTTGATTCTGGACACCTGTGGCCTGGGAATATGTCTGAGGTTTGATTGTTGAAACCTGTGGCCTGCGAACATGACTGAGGTTTGATTCTGGATCCATGTGTCCTGGGAATATGACTGAGGTTTGATTCTGGAAACCTGTGGCCTGGGAAAATCACTTAGGATTCATTGTCGAAACATTTGGCCTGGGATCATGACTGAGGTTTGATGGTGGAAAACTCTGGCCTGGCAAAATGACTGAGGCTTGATTCTGGAACCCTATGGCCTGGGAACTTGACTGAGGTTTGATGGCAGAAACCTGTGGACTGGCAACATGACTGAGGATTGACTGTGGAACCCTGTGTCCTGGAAACATGACTGTGGTCTGGTACTTGAAAACCATGGCCTGGGAACTTGACATTGGTTTGATTCTGGAACCCTGTGTCCTAGGAACATGATTGAGGTTTGATGGAGGAACCCTGTGTGCAGGGAACATGACTGAGGCTTGATGGTGGAACCCTGTGGCCTGGCAACAGGACTGAGGTTTGATGGTGGAACCCTGTTGCCTGGCAAGATGACTTAGGTTTGATTGTGGAACACTCTGGCCTGGGAACATGACTGAGGCTTTATGGTGAAACCGTGGCATGGCAATAGGACTGAGGTTTGATTGTGGATCCCTCTGGCCTGGGAATATGACTGAGCTTTAATTGTGGAACCTGTGGGCTGTGAACATGACTGGGATATATTTTTGAAACCTGTGTCTAGGGAACATGACTGAGGTTTTATTCTGGAACCCTGTGTCCTGGGAATATGACTGAGGTTTGATTATGGAAACCATTGACCTGTGAACATGAGTGATGTTAGATTGTGGAATACTGTGGCCTGGGAACATGACATCGGTTTGGATTCTGGTACCCTGTTGCCTGGGAATATGAAATCGGTTTGATTCTGGAAACCTGTGGCCTGGAAATATGACTGAGGTTTGATGGTGGTACCCTATGGCCTGGCAAGATGACTTAGGTTTGATTGTGGAACACTCAGGCCTGGGAACATGACTGAGGCTTGATGGTGGAACCCTGTGTCCTGGGAACATGAGAACGGTTTGATTCTGGAAACCTGTGGCCTTTGGAACATGTCTGCGGTTTGATGGTGGAAACCTGTGGCCTGGTAACATGACTGAGGTTTGATTCTGGAAGACTGTGGCCAAGGAACATGATATCGGTTTGATTCTGGAACCCTGTGTCCTGGGAACAAGACTGAGGTTTGCTTCTGGACGCCTGTGGGCTGGGAACATGACATCGGTTGGATTCTGGAACCCTGTGGCCTGGGAACATGACTGAGGTTTGTTTCTGGAAGCCTGTTCCCTGGGAACATGACTGAGGTTTGATTCTGGAACCATGTGTCCTGGGAATATGACTGAGGTTTGATTCTGGAAACCATTGGCCTGGGAACATGACTGATGTTAGATTGTGGAATCCTGTGGCCTGGGAACATGACATCGGTGGATTCTGGAACCCTGTGGCCTGGAAACACGAGAACGGTTTGATTCTTTAACCCTGTGGCCTGGGAACATGTCTGAGGTTTGATGGTGGAAACTTGTGGCCTGGCAACATGACTGACGTTTGATCCTGGAAGACTCTTGCCACGGAACATGATATCGGGTTGATTGTGGAAACCTGTGTCCTGGGAACAAGACTGAGGTTTGCTTCTGGAACCCTGTGGCCTGGGAACATGACTGAGGTTTCTTTCTGGATGCCTGTTCCCTGGGAACATGACTGAGGTTTGATTCTGGACACCTGTCTCTTGGGAGCATGACTGAGGTCTGATTTTTGAAACCTATGGCCTGGGAACATGACTGAGGTTTGATTCTGGAACCATGTGCCCTGGGAATATGACTGAAATTTGATTATGGAAACCATTGGCCTGGGAACATGACTGATGTTAGATTGTGGAATCCTGTGGCCTGGGAACATGACATCGGTTTGGATTTTGGTACCCTGTTGCCTGGGAACATGAAATCGTTTTGATTCTGGAAACCCGTGGCCTGGGAATATGACTGAGGTTTGACCGTGGTACCCTATGTCCTGGCAACAAGACTGAGGTTTGATTCTGGAAGACTGTGGCCAGGGAATATGATATCGGGTTGATTCTGGAACCCTGTGTCCGGGGAACAAGACTGAGGTTTGCTTCTGGAACCCTGTTCCCTGGGAACATGACTGAGTTTTGATTCTGCACACCTGTGTCCTGGGAACATGACTGAGGTTTGATTGTTGAAACCTGTGGCCTGCGAACATGACTGAGGTTTGATTCTGGAACCATGTGTCCTGGGAATATGACTGAGGTTTGATTCTGGAAACCTGTGGCCTGGGAAAATGACTGAGGTTTCATTGTGGAAACATGTGTCCTGGAATCATGTGTGTGGTTTGATGGCGGAACACTCTGGCCTGGCAAAATGACTGAGGCTTGATTCTGGAACCCTGTGGCCTGAGAACTTGACTGAGGTTTGATTGCAGAAACCTGTGGACTGGCAACATGACTGAGGCTTGATTCTGGAACCCTGTCGCCTGGGAACATGAATGAGGTTTGATTGTGGAACCCTGTGGCCTGGGAACATGACAGAGATTTGATTCTGGACACCTGTGTCCTAGGAACAAGACTGAGGTTTGATTGTTGAAACCTGTGGCCTGCGAATATGACTGAGGTTTGATTCTGGAACCATGTGTCTTGGGAATATGACTGAGGTTTGATTCTGGAAACCATTGGCCTGGGAACATGACTGATGTTAGATTGTGGAATCCTGTGGCCTTGGAACATGACATCGGTTTGGATCCTGGTACCCTGTTGCCTGGGAACATGAAATCGGTTTGATTCTGGAAACCTGTGGCCTGGGTATATGACTGAGGTTTGATGGTGGTACCCTATGGCCTGGCAACAAGAGTGAGTTTTGATTCTGGATCCCTGTGGCCTGGGAACATGACTGAGGCGTGATTCTGGAAAACTGTGGCCTGGAAACATGACATCTGTTTAGATAGTGGAATACTGTGCCCTGGGATCCTGACTGAGCCTTGGTTCTGGAACCCTGTGGACTGGGAACATGACTGAGGTTTTATTTTGGAACCCTGTAGCCTGGGAACATAACTGAGGATTGATTCTGGAACGCTATGGCCTGGGAACATGACCTCGGTGGATTCTGGAATCCTGTGGCCTGGGAACATGAGAACGGTTTGACTCTGGAACCCTGTGGCCTGGGAACATGTCTGAGGTTTGTTGGTGGAAACCTGTGGGCTGGCAACATGACTGAGGTTTGAGTCTGGAAGACTGTGGCCAGGGAACATGATATTGGGTTGATTCTGGAAACCTGTATCCTGGGAACAAGACTGAGGTTTGCTGGTGGAACCCTGTGGCCTCGGAACATGACATCGGTTGGATTTTGGAACCCTGTAGCCTGGGAACATGACTGAAGTTTGATTGTGGAACCCTGTTGCCTGGGAACATGACAGAGATTTGTTTCTGGAAGCCTGTTCCCTGAGAACATGACTGAGGTTTGATTCTGGACACCTGTGGCCTGGGAATATGTCTGAGGTTTGATTGTTGAAACCTGTGGCCTGCGAACATGACTGAGGTTTGATTCTGGATCCATGTGTCCTGGGAATATGACTGAGGTTTGATTCTGGAAACCTGTGGCCTGGGAAAATCACTTAGGATTCATTGTCGAAACATTTGGCCTGGGATCATGACTGAGGTTTGATGGTGGAAAACTCTGGCCTGGCAAAATGACTGAGGCTTGATTCTGGAACCCTATGGCCTGGGAACTTGACTGAGGTTTGATGGCAGAAACCTGTGGACTGGCAACATGACTGAGGATTGACTGTGGAACCCTGTGTCCTGGAAACATGACTGTGGTCTGGTACTTGAAAACCATGGCCTGGGAACTTGACATTGGTTTGATTCTGGAACCCTGTGTCCTAGGAACATGATTGAGGTTTGATGGAGGAACCCTGTGTGCAGGGAACATGACTGAGGCTTGATGGTGGAACCCTGTGGCCTGGCAACAGGACTGAGGTTTGATGGTGGAACCCTGTTGCCTGGCAAGATGACTTAGGTTTGATTGTGGAACACTCTGGCCTGGGAACATGACTGAGGCTTTATGGTGAAACCGTGGCATGGCAATAGGACTGAGGTTTGATTGTGGATCCCTCTGGCCTGGGAATATGACTGAGCTTTAATTGTGGAACCTGTGGGCTGTGAACATGACTGGGATATATTTTTGAAACCTGTGTCTAGGGAACATGACTGAGGTTTTATTCTGGAACCCTGTGTCCTGGGAATATGACTGAGGTTTGATTATGGAAACCATTGACCTGTGAACATGAGTGATGTTAGATTGTGGAATACTGTGGCCTGGGAACATGACATCGGTTTGGATTCTGGTACCCTGTTGCCTGGGAATATGAAAGCGGTTTGATTCTGGAAACCTGTGGCCTGGAAATATGACTGAGGTTTGATGGTGGTACCCTATGGCCTGGCAAGATGACTTAGGTTTGATTGTGGAACACTCAGGCCTGGGAACATGACTGAGGCTTGATGGTGGAACCCTGTGTCCTGGGAACATGAGAACGGTTTGATTCTGGAAACCTGTGGCCTTTGGAACATGTCTGCGGTTTGATGGTGGAAACCTGTGGCCTGGTAACATGACTGAGGTTTGATTCTGGAAGACTGTGGCCAAGGAACATGATATCGGTTTGATTCTGGAACCCTGTGTCCTGGGAACAAGACTGAGGTTTGCTTCTGGACGCCTGTGGGCTGGGAACATGACATCGGTTGGATTCTGGAACCCTGTGGCCTGGGAACATGACTGAGGTTTGTTTCTGGAAGCCTGTTCCCTGGGAACATGACTGAGGTTTGATTCTGGAACCATGTGTCCTGGGAATATGACTGAGGTTTGATTCTGGAAACCATTGGCCTGGGAACATGACTGATGTTAGATTGTGGAATCCTGTGGCCTGGGAACATGACATCGGTGGATTCTGGAACCCTGTGGCCTGGAAACATGAGAACGGTTTGATTCTTTAACCCTGTGGCCTGGGAACATGTCTGAGGTTTGATGGTGGAAACTTGTGGCCTGGCAACATGACTGACGTTTGATCCTGGAAGACTCTTGCCACGGAACATGATATCGGGTTGATTGTGGAAACCTGTGTCCTGGGAACAAGACTGAGGTTTGCTTCTGGAACCCTGTGGCCTGGGAACATGACTGAGGTTTCTTTCTGGATGCCTGTTCCCTGGGAACATGACTGAGGTTTGATTCTGGACACCTGTCTCTTGGGAGCATGACTGAGGTCTGATTTTTGAAACCTATGGCCTGGGAACATGACTGAGGTTTGATTCTGGAACCATGTGCCCTGGGAATATGACTGAAATTTGATTATGGAAACCATTGGCCTGGGAACATGACTGATGTTAGATTGTGGAATCCTGTGGCCTGGGAACATGACATCGGTTTGGATTTTGGTACCCTGTTGCCTGGGAACATGAAATCGTTTTGATTCTGGAAACCCGTGGCCTGGGAATATGACTGAGGTTTGACCGTGGTACCCTATGTCCTGGCAACAAGACTGAGGTTTGATTCTGGAAGACTGTGGCCAGGGAATATGATATCGGGTTGATTCTGGAACCCTGTGTCCGGGGAACAAGACTGAGGTTTGCTTCTGGAACCCTGTTCCCTGGGAACATGACTGAGTTTTGATTCTGCACACCTGTGTCCTGGGAACATGACTGAGGTTTGATTGTTGAAACCTGTGGCCTGCGAACATGACTGAGGTTTGATTCTGGAACCATGTGTCCTGGGAATATGACTGAGGTTTGATTCTGGAAACCTGTGGCCTGGGAAAATGACTGAGGTTTCATTGTGGAAACATGTGTCCTGGAATCATGTGTGTGGTTTGATGGCGGAACACTCTGGCCTGGCAAAATGACTAAGGCTTGATTCTGGAACCCTGTGGCCTGAGAACTTGACTGAGGTTTGATTGCAGAAACCTGTGGACTGGCAACATGACTGAGGCTTGATTCTGGAACCCTGTCGCCTGGGAACATGAATGAGGTTTGATTGTGGAACCCTGTGGCCTGGGAACATGACAGAGATTTGATTCTGGACACCTGTGTCCTAGGAACAAGACTGAGGTTTGATTGTTGAAACCTGTGGCCTGCGAATATGACTGAGGTTTGATTCTGGAACCATGTGTCTTGGGAATATGACTGAGGTTTGATTCTGGAAACCATTGGCCTGGGAACATGACTGATGTTAGATTGTGGAATCCTGTGGCCTTGGAACATGACATCGGTTTGGATCCTGGTACCCTGTTGCCTGGGAACATGAAATCGGTTTGATTCTGGAAACCAGTGGCCTGGGTATATGACTGAGGTTTGATGGTGGTACCCTATGGCCTGGCAACAAGAGTGAGTTTTGATTCTGGATCCCTGTGGCCTGGGAACATGACTGAGGCGTGATTCTGGAAAACTGTGGCCTGGAAACATGACATCTTTTTAGATAGTGGAATACTGTGCCCTGGGATCCTGACTGAGCCTTGGTTCTGGAACCCTGTGGACTGGGAACATGACTGAGGTTTTATTTTGGAACCCTGTAGCCTGGGAACATAACTGAGGATTGATTCTGGAACGCTATGGCCTGGGAACATGACCTCGGTGGATTCTGGAATCCTGTGGCCTGGGAACATGAGAACGGTTTGACTCTGGAACCCTGTGGCCTGGGAACATGTCTGAGGTTTGTTGGTGGAAACCTGTGGGCTGGCAACATGACTGAGGTTTGAGTCTGGAAGACTGTGGCCAGGGAACATGATATTGGGTTGATTCTGGAAACCTGTATCCTGGGAACAAGACTGAGGTTTGCTGGTGGAACCCTGTGGCCTCGGAACATGACATCGGTTGGATTTTGGAACACTGTAGCCTGGGAACATGACAGAGATTTGTTTCTGGAAGCCTGTTCCCTGAGAACATGACTGAGGTTTGATTCTGGACACCTGTGGCCTGGGAATATGTCTGAGGTTTGATTGTTGAAACCTGTGGCCTGCGAACATGACTGAGGTTTGATTCTGGATCCATGTGTCCTGGGAATATGACTGAGGTTTGATTCTGGAAACCTGTGGCCTGGGAAAATCACTTAGGATTCATTGTCGAAACATTTGGCCTGGGATCATGACTGAGGTTTGATGGTGGAAAACTCTGGCCTGGCAAAATGACTGAGGCTTGATTCTGGAACCCTATGGCCTGGGAACTTGACTGAGGTTTGATGGCAGAAACCTGTGGACTGGCAACATGACTGAGGATTGACTGTGGAACCCTGTGTCCTGGAAACATGACTGTGGTCTGGTACTTGAAAACCATGGCCTGGGAACTTGACATTGGTTTGATTCTGGAACCCTGTGTCCTAGGAACATGACTGAGGTTTGATGGAGGAACCCTGTGTGCAGGGAACATGACTGAGGCTTGATGGTGGAACCCTGTGGCCTGGCAACAGGACTGAGGTTTGATGGTGGAACCCTGTTGCCTGGCAAGATGACTTAGGTTTGATTGTGGAACACTCTGGCCTGGGAACATGACTGAGGCTTTATGGTGAAACCGTGGCATGGCAATAGGACTGAGGTTTGATTGTGGATCCCTCTGGCCTGGGAATATGACTGAGCTTTAATTGTGGAACCTGTGGGCTGTGAACATGACTGGGATATATTTTTGAAACCTGTGTCTAGGGAACATGACTGAGGTTTTATTCTGGAACCCTGTGTCCTGGGAATATGACTGAGGTTTGATTATGGAAACCATTGACCTGTGAACATGAGTGATGTAAGATTGTGGAATACTGTGGCCTGGGAACATGACATCGGTTTGGATTCTGG